>NC_141604.1:30070186-30357686 GCF_047967505.1 Dipteris shenzhenensis
GAGACTTTGGCCTTACCCTCATTCCATAGACTTACCAACGTAAGGCCAAAATTTTCATTCTTAAGAAAATGTGGAAAGACCTTACATTTGGCCCACTTTTGGCAAAAAAATGTCATTCTAAAGAATAGGTGGAGTGAAATTGTGTTTGATAAATACAAATCAATGCTCAAGTTTGGACATAAATAAAGGTATCCTTTTGAAGATATTGGAACACATGAGAGAAATAATATTGAAGATACATGAATTTTTAGACATACTATTAAAGACAAATGAACATATAATGGATGAAATCCTATTGATGATACATGAATTTTCAATAGAACTGTTATTCAAAAGATTTGATGGATTGAATGTAGCTTTAATACATTATCCCTTTTACAAGGGTGTTTGAGTTTGAGGCTTGAAACATAAGAATGAATTTGTGTTGAAGCCTAGTGGTTTGTTAAGGATATGTGAAACTTGAAGTAAAAGTACTTACAATGGAAGGGATTATATCAAGATCCTATTAAGGACATGTGAACATATAGTAGAATAATTCTACATAAAATCATTGGATCAAACTTAATGGCTCAAAAGCAAAAAAGGATGATGGTGCAACCTAGGGGCTACTCTACGGCACTATGGCAGCAATCTTTGTAGTTACTATCAAAGGTAGTGTAACTTTTTTGTAAAGGAAAGAGACACGAACCACTCCACATGACCTAGATCTGTATGACCTAGGTTGCACCGACTTATTTCTTTCATGGATAAAAGTTGACCCTTAGGTGATGCTATAGCACTCCCTTTTTTGGTCCATTATTATAGCACAATTGGGGCCTTTTGACCTAATACTAGCTACCCATCAAATATTTGTTGTAGATGTTAGGGGTAATTACCAAACTACTAGTGGTAGTTTTATCACCACCATTAGTAATTTTATTTGAGTGTTCCTTAATGGTAGTTCTCCTACTACTACATACAATATTACCAATAGTAGTCCTAATCCCAATGATAGTACACATAATATTATTACGACCGTCCAACTTTAATCATCATTATATCTATGAATGCATATATATAGGTCTATCTATATCTATACCTATTTATTCATCATCCAATACGTTTGCATTTATTTTTGGTGCTTTGCTTACTTTGAAACTAAAGATAATGTGATTTCATTATTGTTTGCATTCTTGTCAAACATGAGGAGCTGGAATGCATAAGAGTTGGGAGGCACATTATAATTTATGTGCAGATTTGAGCCAGTGAATAGCCTATTGATTCTGATTGTTTTCTTTCTTATTAAATCCTTAATTTGGCTATTTCACACCGAACATCACCATATCGATTCTTTTTTTTTTGGTTCTAGTAATGTCCTATCATAGCATAGTCTAGGGTTGATCAAACAAGATAAATGGGTGCTCACATTTAATATATTTTTGAGAGTCAGAGGATAGTGACTGTAGACTACAAAATCATCACTTTGAATAAATTTTGCAAGATTCTTCTGATAGAACGAATAATTTCTATTGCACTAAAGATGAAAGAAAATTATCAAAAGGCTGATACAAGGCTCAAAATCACACTGGTGCTACTAGGCTTAATAGTCATAGGCTAGTAGTAGTACTAGTGTATTTACTAAGCAGTGTGCATGCCTCTCCTCATTAAAATTCATAGTCTTCAAAAATATATAATACATAAGTCAAAATATTCTAATTAGTTTTATCATCCTAATGTTGAAACTAACTTAAATTCATAGTCTTCAAAAAGGTATAATACATAAGTCAAAATATTCCAATTAGTTTTATTGTCCTCATGTTGAAACTGACTTTCTCTTCCTTCGTCTCCTATGAGCTTCAAACCTTTAATCCATTAATCTCTCAAATAGTAAGAATGGTCTTATATTAAGAGGCGATGATATCTAAAGTGATCTACAAATACTAAGAATGGTCTTATATTAAGAGGTGATGATATCTCAAGTGTTATACAAATCGTAAGAATGGTTTTGTATTAAAAGGTGATGATATCTCAAGTGTTCTACAAATAGTAAGAATGGTTCAAGTGTTCTACAAAAGTATTAGGTACCTCTTAGTGGCTGAAGGGAAGGAGTGATGATATCTCAAGTGTTCTACAAATAGTAAGAATGGTCTTGTATTAAAAGGTGATGATATCTCAAGTGTTCTACAAATAGTAATAATGGTTTTGTATTAGGAGGTGATGATATCTCAAGTGTTCTATAAAACTATTAGATACCTCTTAGTGGTTGAAGGGAAGGGGTTGGAAGTATGGGCAAAATCTCTACGAACTACATGATGGTTGCAAGAACAATTTTGAATGTCATAAATGACACTTGGGTTTTTCAACATACAGGTGAACTATTTTTAAACATTCACTTCTTTCATGGTTGATAACACTTTTAATAAGAAGAACCATTTTGAATGTCATAAGTGTTGATGCAATCCCATGCTATGAAGTCTATAGACAGTTTTTTTCCCTGCATATGGGTGAAGTGATGTTTACGTTACTAAGTTCAACATATCAAGCAATGCATTTGTTTTGATTATTGAAGGAGTTTGATAATAAGACCCATTTTCAAATGCAAAAGAGTTGTTGTATTAGTAATGGAATCCGCTTTGGAGTGGAAATTCGGTTTCTTTCAAACCACATACTATTGTTGCATAATGTGAGTATGGCTCCAATTGGAAGTTAAGGTAGACTATAATTCGCAATATTGGTATAGTTACACATAGTGACATAAGTTTTATTTTTGACAATCTTCCCAAATAGTGGTTTCCACAAAGCTATGTTGAGTATCTCAATAAGGAAATTGTGGAAAAGCTCGCTCGCTTTTTTGGGCCCGCTCACTTTTCCTCGCTCGCTCTATCGACTACCTCATTATATGCCTTGTGGATCAAAGGCACAGTAATGTTGCATATGTCATCTCTCTAACCCATCCGCACAGGGATATCTTCGATGTCATTCATAGGTGGAGGGGGATTTGCGAGTTCAATCCATCCTTAGACTCTCCCAGAGATTGAGACAATTCCATAGGAGGATTCCAATGGGAATTGACATAGGGCAACTCAGGATGCTAGAGAGTGCATCTCCTTCAAGTTGACATGATCGTACATTATGTTGTGGAGTTTATTGTTGGAACAGAGGCTCGAGTACAATATCAATACTTTGTGGGGCCAGGTCATGGATTGGGTCTTGAGCTTGTTTCTTGGCCTCAAATTGAGCTTGTTTCTCAGTGTCAAATTGAGCTTGTTCCTTTTGTACCCATTGTTGAAGTGGTGCCTGGAAACGAGCCTTCTCGACCTCTGCATTTGGGTATGGAGCTTCTTTTATTTGAGGCTCAAGAGTTGATGTGGATGAGCTCGGCTGCTCATTGCTTGGTGGAGGTGGAGGCACTTGTGCTTTATTTTTAAGAAGTCGCTTTGGTTGGATTGGAATGTTAGGGTCCTTGGTGGCCTCTTTCTATTGGTGTGTAATTACATTGACAGGTTGTGATATTACACTTGCCAGACCCAGACTTTGATGGTCCACCCCAATGATGCTGATTGGGACATCAGGCTTAACCTCTGTTTGTTGTGGGACTTTATTTTTCATGGGACAATCCATACAGGCATGTCCTATGCCACAATCTCTATAGAGTGGTTGGAAAGTAGCGGGGCTACCACGATGAGGGCACTCTGTGATCCGGTGATTTTCTCCACAATCGTAGCACTTGATTGGTGCTCGATATGTGTTGGGATGTACTTGATTTGCATAAACTGGTATTAGACCCTCTGCACCTTCTACATAGTACACTAGGTACTCTGTTTCATACTCAAATGATGAGTCTACTTCCTCGGCTTGTAATTGATGTATTGGAACTATCTGAGGAGCTGGATTTGGTGCTCTTGGGATATGGTCATGGATTCGGATTCCTAAGTAGTTGTGGGGCTTGTGTCCGAACGAAAATAGGATTTAGCCTTGGAGCTGGGGGCACTTGTGCAAGTGCCGGTTGCCTGTACACTAGCATGGGTGCCGCTTGGTATTGTTGAGGTCGAGGCAGGTTGTTGCGCATGTTGAAGATGGAACAGTTTTTATCATGGCTGCCGATGACACAAATATGGCACCACAACCTTGGCGGTGGATTTACTTGTGCAATGATTCTAGCTCTTAGGACCGGGCACTCATTCATTGTATGATTGGCCATGTAGTGTGGACACCAGACATTTTCTCGCCATGGAAATATGTCTAAGTTGGCGGTTGAGACAAGTGAAGTTTTTGTTCCATGGCCTGCATCATGTCTTCTTTTAGCTTCATGGTCATGGCCTCTAGGCGATCTTCATTTGATGTTTCAGTAGTGGACCTGGATTTGCCCTTTTTTGAGTGCTTATCTCGTGCACTAGATCTGCTGTCATCACTGCTAGTGTTAGAGTTGGTCATGCCATCCTCGATGTCAATGGCTGCCGCATGAGCAACACTGAACGTTTCATAGTTGCTAATTCTTTTCATATCCTTTTGGATTTTCTTTCTTAGTCCTACAATGAACCAGGCCGTGAGGTACTTTGCATCGAGGCGTGGGTCACATTTGGCAATTAATCTTTTCGTCTTACCTAGGTATGTGCGTACATCTTCTTGACAGCCTTGTTCGATCTTGCTTAGTTGGAGAGTGGGATCATCTTGTAGCCTCTCTATTTGAAAGCATCTTTTAAATTCTATTCAAAGTAGGTCCCATGTGGCTCGCTCTTCCACTAGAACGTCTACCATTCAGACGCTTCATCTCAGTTAAGGCCATGGGAAACCAAGCCATCTTGGTTTCATGGGATTGATCTCCACTTGCTCGGCATGCGGCATCAAAATGCTAGAGGAATCACGCTAGATCTCCCCTACCATTATATTTGGGAAGTTCCAGTTTTCCCAAGGGGCATCTACCTTGATTATTATTATTTCTTCGATTAAAGAAATTGTCAGTCTCTGCATCGAGGTCAATATCCCCATCATTGTCTCACGACGACGTCCAACCATGTTGTGGCGTGGAGGAGTTAAAGGAATTGCTTGATTTTCAGGGGGGATTCGGGGTAGAGGATTGTCAGGGGTGGTGGTTGCAGTGGAGTTGTATGCATATTTGGCGAGTGTTAGAGTCGGAGGCATTGGCTGAAACGTAGCTGCATGCAGATTGGGCGAGATTTGCAAAGGGTGTCTCTATCGCAAGTGCAGGTGTTGATGTAGTTTTGTGTGAGGGTTAGAGTGGTGTTAGTTTTGGAGGGACCGTCGTGTTAATAATGTGCCTAAGATTGTCCTATGTGTGTAAGAAAATGTGCCAGTGTAGACGGATCGTCAAACGGTGGTAATAGTGTAAAGATTTAAATGAATTTGTGCAAAACGAGGCCCGTACAGGGGCGCAAATGAACGAGTGCTAGGGATGCCAAAATGGTGTGCAATGGGCTAGAAAAATGCCCCATAGCATGGTGTTTTTGTGTGTGAAATTTTGGTTCAAACGGGGTCCATTTTGGGTCCCAAATGAGCGCGATATGAAGTGTTGAAGTAGGCATAAAATTGGCCTTTTGGGGGGGGTCTTGGTCTTAAGGTTGGTGTGAATGGACTTTAAGTCCAACTGAGGGGTTTGAACCAAGCTAATTCCAGTTAGTCTAACTAGCCTAACCCTAACTGTGGGTTAAAACTGAGGACAGTTAGAAAAGCTAACCCCAGTTAGTTGACCTAACCTAACTGTCCAATTATGCTAACTAACTAGAAGTTGAACTAACCTAACTGTGTCTAACTAAGCTATAGTTAAACTAACTAGATTGGTTTAATCTAACCTAAGTTAGAGCTAACTTGACCTAGGTAGAAACTAACCTAGCTAGGGTTAGTCCTAGGATTAAGTTAGATTACGTTAGGTTAGGTTAGGTCTTTTTTTAATAATAATAATAAATATTTTATTATTGTTTCCAAAACAATCCGAGGGGGGGGTTCATTGTCGCAGTGCCGACGGCGAGGAGTGACTTAGAGAGGGGGGGTTTTGAATGGAGGGGAGGGTGGAGGGTGGAGGGGAGGGGAGGGGAGGGGAACGGGCGTGGGAGAAGGGGGAAGGGGGTGAGGACGAGCGGGCGTGGGGAGGAGGTGGTGGGGGCGGGCAGGTGCCGTTGGTGCCCCACCAGGTTGCTGGTGCAACAAGGCCCAAGGTCCTTATGGGCCTTGAGCCCTTTACAATTAGAAAGGGCCTTAGGCCCTTAGACTAGGGAGAGGCGTGTGAGCGGAGGGTAGAGAGAGAGAGAGAGAGGGAGGGAGGGAGGGAGAGAGAGAGAGAGAGAGAGAGAGAGAGAGAGAGAGAGAGGGGGGAATGGGGGGTGGTGAAGGGGATGAGGGAGTGGTGGAGGGGGTGGTGGAGAGGGAGGGGGGGGGGAAGGGTGGGGGTGGAGATGGGAGGGGGGGTGGAAATGGAGGAGGGGGGGGAAAGGGTGGTCATGAGGGGGGGAGGTGGAGATGGAGGAGGGGGGGGGAAAGGGGAGGCGAAAGTGGAGGGGGTGGTGGTGGAGGGGAGAATGGTAGAGGGGGAGGGGGGGAAAAAAGGGGGGGTGGTGGAGATGGAAGGGGTGATGTAGGAGGGGGAGGGGAAAAAAACAAAAGGAAAAAAAAACTTGACGGACGAAAACTTTGACCGAAAATGGAAAACTTTGATGAAAATCCAAAGGGAGGAAGAGATGGTAACCTAAATGCTCTCCAAGTCTTTCTCAATGTAACGAGATTGTTGAGGACCAATGGACGGTGGGTGGATGGCTAGGTTATCGCTGTGCGAGATGGGCTCGAAGTAGCTTACCATGTCAGGATGGGAGTAGAGTGGTGGTCGATGGAGAGGGAGGAGTGTCTTGCGTAGGGCTCAGAATAGGGAAGAGGATGGAGGCAAGATGTGAAAGAAAAAGTATGAGAGGGATGGGCGCTCTTATATAGGGAAGGAGGGGGAGCTGTGGATTTAGTCAAACACATGTGCACCTTTGAATTTGTCCAAGTTTGACTAGGGAGGTGGTTTTGCTTTTTCTTTTGGGTTATGGTATTTAGAACCTTTAATCATCGATTGCCGATAACTTTTGGTGGTTGTGTCAGAATGTGCTTCCATAAAAAGGAGAAATGTTCAAAATTTCAAGCTCTACACTCTGACAACCATCACATGGTCTGATTTATTCCTTAAGGTGCTGTTTTTCCAAAAAACATGCATTTTCCTAAACCGATAACGAAGAGTTTCAGCTAGGAAATATATATATATTTATTTATTTTTTAACTTGAGTTGGAAAAATTTTAGTTCTCTGTTAGCCGGAAAAGAAATCGAGACCAGAGGCTAGAGGCTAAGCATGGTGATGCTCGAGGGCCATAGCGAAAAGGAGATCGTGAGGGCGAACCATTGTCATAGGAGGGGAAAAGGAATTAGAAGTGGAGGGAAGGAAGATGGAGACTATGACACAAGGGGAAAAGGAGAGGGGGAAGATAAGTATGTACATGATAGGAGGAGGAATGTAGAGATGGAGACATCAAGGGAAGAGAACCATACTTTATTTGAAAGAAGGGATGAGAGAGAAATATCAAAATACTAGCTAGGTGGCTTTACAAGAATCAGCGTGTCTCATCAAGGAATAGCCCCCTCCTTTTATAGCCAAAAGAGGGGGTCTCTCCCCATTAATGTATCCTCCCACATGCATGGTGTGTGTGGAAAAGTCTCCCATGTGGGCTAGGCGGTTACGCACTCTCAATTGTGTGCGACAACCCTTTGCCTCAATTTTCCACATAAATCAAGCCCCATATCTCAAGTCTATGATACTCCCTTGGTCTCTTTTCAATTTTATAATATGTTCAAATCTCTAGGAGGACAAGTGGAGGGTTGGCACAAGGAATCTTGCCACCTCATCCTACTTTTCCCATTATTTAACTTGCTCTCTTAGACCTTCTATACCTCCCCCATATGTGCCCATCCCATATGGAGGGAATAACTCAATATAATATCCATCTCCACCTATTTATATTGCTTCTCCCATGGACTTTGAGCCATATCTCACTAAATGCAGCCTAGGTGGAGGGGTGGCACATGGAGGAGCCATGCCACCTTACATTTTATAATATTACTATCATGGATTATGTACAACACACCTTATGGGTCCTCTTACATGGAAGGGTGGCACATGGTCATGCCCTGCCACCTCAACCTTGGGCCCTATGCACACCATATTTTATTATACTATTGCCACATATACAAACACACATACATATTAATGCCTTTTTTCTTAGACAATTTTATCCATAACACTCTCCTAGCTCTTGAGTGATATGTTCATGAATGTTTGAAGTAGTTTGTTTTTTACACATACCTGTGTATGTTTACTCGTTACTTGAGACGCTAGTCTCCCTGATAGCGGCACCAAATATTGGCTCTTTCCCATGGCTTCCGTTGGGAAAGTAGGGTATTCTCAGTATGCAAGGTTCTGAGGCTTTTTGTCACCTACAGATATATCGAGGTTGCCGTTTGTAGTATATGTGTAGCTTAGGACCTCGAGTCATGTTTCGATCAGAGATGTAGGCTTAAGTGTGGTAAGCAAACATAGTGCATGCATGTGTAAAAGGAACGTCTATCATCATGGTTGAGGTAATGAAGGCTTTTGTCTTCATTGGGGGTTGCAGGGTTTAGGAGGAGTTTAAGGGTTAGAAGGAGGTTCCAAGGTTTAGAAGAGGTTCCAGGGTTAGAAGGAGCTTCCAAGGTTTCGAGAGAGGTTCCAAAGTTTAGAATAGCTTCAAAGGTTAAGGGTAGAGTACATGGTGGAGAACTCGCCTCCCTTGTAGATCATGGAGGTTAAGGGTTGAGGAACTTAGGGTTTAGGGAGAGCATAGGAGTGGGAGAGGAAGAAGGTGTAAGAGCATGGGGGAAAGAAGAGAGAGGAGGGAGGAGGAGGAGGAGGAGGAGGAGGAGGAGGGAGAAGGAGGAAGGAGAAGGAGGAGGAAGGAGGAGGAGGAGGAGGGAGGAGGAGGAAGGAGGAGGGGGAGGAGGAAGGAGGAGGGGGAGGAGGAGGAGGAAGAGGGAGGAGGAGAAGAAGGAGGAGGGAGGGGGAGGAGGAGAAGGGAGGAGGAGGGAGGAGGAGGGGGAGAGGATGGGTTGCAAGGTTGGAAAGGGAGAGAATGGGTTGCAAGGTTGGAGGAGAGGGGAGGAGGAGTTGCAAGGTTAGGACATGCTTTTAGACGTGGAGTGCAAGGAAGCATGGACACTTGAGACAATTGCTTGGAATACCAAGTAGAACTCAACACAATGCCCCAAAGAGTGCGAGATTCATTCCATTATGGGGTATTTATACAAGTTAGAGAGCTTCTCTCCCTGCATGTAGGAATTGCAAGACATTCTCTCTCTACATGTAGAACTTGCATATAGAAGTTGCATGTAGGAGTTGCATGTAGGAGTTGCATGTAGAACTCGCATGTAGGAGTTGTATGTAGAACTCGCATGTAGGAGTTGCATTTAGAACTTGCATGTAGAAGTTGCATGTAGAACTTGCATGTAGAACTCCCATGTAGGAGTTGCATGTAGAACTTGCATGTAGGAATCGCATGTAGAACTTGCATGTAGAACATGTAAGTTGGATTTCTAAGAGGGATTATTTCTAGCCTTATGCAAGTATAAGCGGAGCTTTGTCACTACCCTACACACACATTCTGTTCTACCTAAGTCCATGTTGGAATAGAGACAAAAAAATAACACACCTCAGAGCATTTTTTAATACCGTTGTGCATGACACTTGATGAGAAATATGGTATAATGCAATTTTAACTGTGCAATCTATATCTATTGGCCACAATACTTTTTAAGCCTCTCAATATAGGTGGGTTGATACATATGAAAAGTATAGTGTCCATGGGACATGTTTGTATTTGAATAAGACACCCCGAAGCATGTTTCTTGAACATTGCGCATGAGACTTAGTGACAAAAATGGTATAATGCAATGTCGACCATGAAAACCATATACAATGGACGCAACACTTTTCATGCTTAACAAGATAGGTGATGTTGATACATGTACAACATATTGTGCCCATTGGACATATGCATGTTTGAATAAGACACCTTGGAGCTTGTTTTTTGAATGGTGTTCATGACATCTCAAGATAGGTGTGTTGATACATATGAAAAGTATAGTGCCCATGGGACATGTTTGTGTTTGAATAAGACACCCCGAAGCATGTTTCTTGAACATTATGAATGACACAGTGAAAAACATGGTATAATGCAACTTTGACCATGCAAACCATATTTGATCGGCATGGTAATAAAAAATGCCTCTAGATAAAAAAATATTTATGTGTGCTCAAACTATCATTCCCATCAAAGATGTGTGTATTATAATAAGACACCCCGGAGCATGTTTTGACCATGTGCATGACAAGGACATGACACTTAGTGAAAAACATGGCATAATGCAACTTCAAACATGCAAACCAT
The DNA here is from genome assembly GCF_047967505.1 of Dipteris shenzhenensis. Classification (NCBI taxonomy): domain Eukaryota; kingdom Viridiplantae; phylum Streptophyta; class Polypodiopsida; order Gleicheniales; family Dipteridaceae; genus Dipteris; species Dipteris shenzhenensis. Next base: position 30,080,627 of record NC_141604.1, read on the forward strand.
ATTCAATGGTTATAATAACTCGTAGATGCCTAAAGATAGGTGTAATTGACATGTGTGGGAATTATTATTCCCATCGGATATATGTGCATTTGAATAAGACACCCGGAGCGTCTTTTTTTACCATTGTGCATGACACTTGGTGAAAAACATGGTATAATGCAATTTCAACCATGCAAACCATATTCGATGGGCATGATACTTTGAACACATTCTTAAAATTTGTGTAATTGATACATTTGCAAAGTATCATTCACATTGGACATGTGCGTGTTTGAATATTACACCTTGAGATTGTTTTTTGAACGTTGTGCATGACACTTGGTGAAAAACATGGCTAATGTGACTTTGAGCATGAAAACCATATCCAATTGGAATGATACCTGGAATTCCTCTCAATATAGATAGTATTGATCCATGAGAAAAGTATCGTGCCCGTGGACATGTGCCTATTTTAATAAGACACCCCAGAGCATGTTTTTGGACTGTTGTGCATGACAGTTGGTATGATGCAATTTCGACCATGCAAACCATATTCAATGGGCATTACTTTTATCATCTCAAAAGATAGTTGATATTTATACATGTGAAACTTATCATGACCATGAGACATACATGCATGTTTGAATAAGACACCCCTTTGTGTGTTTTTGGAACGTTGTGCATGACACTTGGACAAACACGGTCTAATGCACCTTCATCCAAAAAAATTATATCCGATGGGCATGATACTTTTCATTTGCCTCATTACAGGTGGTACTGATGTGTGCACAAAGTATCATTCCCATCGGATATGTGTGCATTCGAATAACACACCTCAGAGAGCATGTTTTTTTTACCGTTGTGCATAACACTAGATCACACTTCAATGCGTGTTTTTTGACAGTTGTGCATGACACTTGGTGAAAAACATGGTATAATGCACTTTCGACCATGCAAACCATTTTTTATGGCCACAATAATTTGAAAAACCCTCAAAGAGAATGGGATTGATACATGTGCAATTTATTCTACCATTGGACATGTGAGTTTTTATTTAAGACACCCGAGAGCATGTTTTTTAAATGATGTACACGACACTTGGTAAAAAACATGGTGTAATGTGACTTCGACCATGCAAACTGTATCTGATGGGAAAAATAATTTTCATGCCTTTAAAGCTATGTGGCATTGATACATGTGAAAATTATCATGGCCATCGTACATGTGTGTGTTCGAATAAGACACCTTGGAGCATGTTTTTGAACATTGTGCATGACACTTGGTGAAAAACATGGTCTAATGTGACTTTGACCATGTAAACCATATCCAATGGGTATGATACTTGGCATGTGACTCAATATCAGGTGGTATTGATGCATTTTCATAGCATCATGACCATTGAGTATGTGCTCATTTGAATAAGACACCCTTGAGTGTGTGTTTTGAATGTTGTGCATGACACTTTGTGAAAAACATGGTCTAAGTTTGCAATTGATACCATGAATTTTCATTGGGAACCAAGAGAATAAATTATCATACCATGACATCTAATTCAAGGAGCCCACCCTTGCACCTTTAGCCGCTTCAAAAAAACACTTTAAACACTCAACCTTTAGCCACTTCAACAAAACGGTCTAAACACTCAACCCAGGGAGCATTACATTCACATATTCTAGACATCCATTTACACAATAGAGTTATATTCCTCTTGTTGATATCCAAGATCACCAAATCCACTTTGCTTTAGAATATTTCATATCCTCCCACAAGATATAGTGTCAATTCCTTTTTCCCCCCTCTTCAACCTAGACAAAGGATCATAGCATGTTTTTTTACTATTGTGTATAGAGTAGTGTCAATTCCTTTCCCCCCCTCTTCAACCTAGACAAAGGATCAAAGCATGTTCTTTTACTATTGTGTATGATACTCTATGAAAAACATGGTATAATGCGATTTTGACCATGCAAACCATATTTGATGGGCATTATAATTTTATGACTTTAATATAGGTGTTAATGAGCTATTTGCAAAGTATGGTGCCCATCAGGTATGTGCACATTTGAATAACACACCTCAAAGAGTGTTTTTTGACAGTTGTACTATACACTACACTTCGGAAAAAACATCGTATGATGTGGTTTTGACCATGCAAACCATATCCGATGATAGTGATAATTTGTATATCATCTCAAGATAAGTGCAATTGATACATGTGAAAAATATCTTTCCCATAAGTCGTGCATGTTTGAATAAGATGCTCTGGAGTGTGTATTATTAAACGTTGTGCAAGACACTTGGTGAAAAACATGGTGTAATGCGACTTCAACCATGCAAACCATATCTAATGGGCAAGATAATTTGATGCACCTCAAGATATCTGGAATTTATGTGTCTGTGAAGTATCGTGCCCATGGGAATTGTGCGAGTTTGAATAACACACCTCACAGCGTGTTTTGAGTGTTGTGAATGACACTCATTGAAAAACATGGTATAATGTGATTTTGACCATGCAAACCATATTCGATGGGCATGATGCTTTGTGAAACTCTTAAGATAGATGGTATTAATACATGATCAAAGTACAATTCCCTTTGGATATGTGCAATTTTGAATAACACACCTCAGAGCCTGTTTTTTTATGGTTGTGCATAACACTTGGTGAAAAATATGGTATAATGCAGTTTCGACGCGATGAAAAACATATTCTATGGACATGGTACTTTGTAATCTCCTCAAGATAGATGGTATTAATACATGTGTAAAGTATCATGCCAATTAGATATATGTGCATTGGAATGAGACAACCCTGAGCGTGTTTTTTGCTGTTGTGCATGACACTTTGTGAAAAAACATGGTATAATGCGATTTCGACCATGAAAACCATATCTTCTGGGCATGATAATTTTTGCAAGTCTCAAGATAGGTACTAGTATTGATACATATACAAAGTGTCGTGTAGATCAGACATGTGCGTGTTTGAATAAGACACCCTTGAGCATGTTTTTAAAACATTGTGCATGACACTCGGTGAAAAATATGGGGTTATGTGACTTTGACCATGAAAACCATATACCAATAGGCAAAATAATTTACACGCATCAAGATAGGTGAAATTGATAAATTTGCAAAGTATCGTGTCCATCAAATATGTGCACCTTTGAATAAGACACCCAGGAGTGTCTTTTTTAAACATTGTGCATAACACTTGGTGAAAAACATGATATGATGTAATTTTGACCATGAAAACCATATTAGATGGAAATGATACTATGAAATCATCTCAAGATATCTAGGATTGACATGCGTTCAAAGTATCATGCCCATTGGATATGTGCACGTTCGAATAAGACACCTCATAGCATGTTTTTTGATCGTTGTGCGTGACACTTGGTGGAAAACATGGTGTAATGCATCCCCGACCATGCAAACCATATACGATGGGCTTCATACTTGGGACACACATCAATACCAAATATAGTAAAACATGTGCAAATTACCTTACCCATCGGATATGGTTTGCATGGCCGAGATGCATAATGTCATGCACAATGGTTAAAAAACATGCTCAGAGGTGTCTTATTCAAATGCACACATATCTGATGAGAAAAATACTTTACACATGCATCAATCCCACTTAACTTGAGGCACTTTAAAATTATTGTGCTAATCAGATATGGTCTACATGATCGGAGTTGCATTAGACCATGTTTTTCACCAAGTATCGTGCACAACTGTCCAAAAACATGCTTTGGGGTGTCTTATTAAAAAACGCACATATCCTATGTATATCATGCTTTTCACTGTGTGTCATGCACAATGTTCAAAAAACACGCTTCGAAGTGTCTTATTCAAACATGCACATATCCAATCATATTGATGCACGTGAAAAATATCTTGCCCATCGGACATGTACGCATTCGAGTAAGAAACCCAAGACTGTTTTTTTAAATTGTTGTTTATAACACTTCTAAAAACTTGGTATAAGGCTTTTTGACACCCCGGATTGTGTTTTTTGACTATTGTGTGTAACACTTCTAAAATCTAGGTATAAGGCAATTTTGACCATGCAAACCATATCCGATGGCCATGATACTTTGCACGTGTCTTAACATTGGTGGGATTGATGTAGGTGTAAAGTATTGTGCCCATCAGACATGTGCAAATTCAAATAAGGCAACCCATTTAGAAAGACATTAATAATTACAATGTTTGCTTGGATGTCCTGTAAAGTCCCATTAAGAAACACATTAATCTTATAACTCAATCTTGTAGTGCTTCTTGTTTTATATTTGAAAGTCCCACACATCTTGGGGAGGAGGGGAGAAGGGAGTACACTTGAAAAAGTATATATTTAAAATTCATAATTAAACGTTTTGAAATTCTACTTAAGATGTAACAATGCATGCCAACATACAATAAAAGTCACCTCTCTTTGAGAGAGTCCAGCAAATTTTAATTAAATTTTAAATTTAAAAAAACTAACTACCTTTACACACAATCAATCATGTAACATGAAAATGACTGTTGAGTTACAAAATTTGATCCATCAAACAAAGCTCCACATAGTTCAAAATAGTTTATAATAGACTTTTACACCATATTTTCATAAAAACTAAAGCAAGAGGATGGTTTCATCTAGCCCTAAGATGATGATCCACCACATTGCCCACAACAATGATCCGCCAATGATTTTCCAATAGTTCTAACCTTGACTTCATTTTCTTTAGTGATGATTTCATAGGTTCGAATATACCCAATTATAAAAGGAAGTTTAAGCTCAAGCATATCCAAAGATGCTACATATCATTTTTCCTTGTTCTGTAATATGCAGTTTAGTAGAAAAAGGACTTCACCAATGGCCTGAACTGCTTGTCACATTCAGTGATTTCCTAAGCTTTCTTACACAGCTCTGCATTTGCAATGACAACTGTGCAATTCATAGAGAGGTCCTCAAGAGATGGTGCAACCATGTCTTTTAACCTTTGATCAAACATAAACAACATACATACCTCTTAGAAATGGCATGAAAGAAAGTGACTATAATTTTAAAAAACAGGAAAATGTAAATTTTTGAAATTAAAAATATAAAAAGTAAGACATTGACACTACATTCTCTACGACATTCGTTTGTACATTCTTTACGACATTCCTTTTCAATGGCATTCCTTTCCTAGACTTTTCCTCCCTTGACTAACCTTTCCTCTCTTCTACAACACTTTTCCTCTTCCGCTCCTCCATCGCCTAGCTTTTGTAAGTTTCCCTCTTTTCTCTCCCCCTGTTAATCGATGTTTACACTTAATATTTGTAGGATCTTCCATCTTGTTACTTATAGGAAGAGCTGTATGAAAATAATATATCGATATGCTATAAGGTTTCCATGAGGAAACTATGATAGTAACTACCTATCTTTGAGAGAGTTCAAAAACTTGACCCTTAGAGTGGTCCCATCTAGCTTCCATGCCTTGTGAGCATAGGAGCCAAGGACTACCCCACTGGCAAGGTTTTGTGGTGTGGACCTAAGAATTTGTGATTTTCTTAAAATGTTTTACTTTAAGTTTTAAAATTTAAAATCTTTAGAACATTATAAAATAAGTACATGAACCTTTATTTATTTATTTTATTATAATCTATATTTAAAAAAATTAAATTAAAGAAATTGTGAAACTTTTAAAAATATATAAGTTTGATTTCTAATATTTAAAATCTTTAAAACATTACCAAAATAATTACATTTATCTTTTTATAATTTCAAAAAATAAGAAAATCACTACAAAGTTGTAATAACCTTTTAAATATCTTTCTAATTATATTTAACTATTTTAATTACATAATAGTATCTAAAAAGATGGTGTGTTCTATTAACTTTTAATTAACCTATGTTACTATTAAACTACATGTGTACTTGATGCCCAAAATTTTTTCATACTCAAGATAGCATGTGCACAACATGGTGTACTTGATGCTCAAATTCCAATGCAAAACTTATCAGTAGCAATTCAAAAGTATATTAACCATAGTGAACTATGGTTATATGAGAGCCTATGAACATGGTGGTTTGTGTGCATAAATAAAGTGACCATTTGTTTTACCATAACATTGTGCATATAAACAAAGTTAGTAAGTATTGAGATGCAACTTCCACCATCATGAAGAAATAAGCCAAGTTTGTTATCTATGCATCAACACAAAAATACTAAGTAAGAGATTAAAAACATCATCATGAATGCTTGCTTGGTGTCCTACAAAGAAAAATTCAAAAGTATTGCATATTTTCCTTCATCATAAATTCTCAAACAGACTTTTTTGAAATTTATCTTTAGAAGTTTAAATATTAATGAACTCTTACCACCCCTTTTCAATGAAGGGCTAAAAAATGGAACTCAAAAATGTGATTTTAGCACATTAACATCGAAAATGTTTCTATAAAGATGTTGTGTTCTACTAACTATTAGTTAATTTGCAAAACTCAGAGCAAGATTAATTTCTTCAATAGGTCACATAGCCATCTCCCTATTACAAGCAAACACTTTTAGTTCTTTAACTACACATTTAGGTGTAATTCTCAATGATGGGTCATCTTCCATCATTATTCTGCAAGTATTTCTTCTTATATGGTCCACAAGTACTTGGTCAGGCATACAAAGATCCTTCTTCCAATTGTCACGAGCATCAAAAAAGAATTGGATCATTTCACTGATAATCCAACCAAGGGCAAAAGTGTCAGAACCTGGATTGTATCTTCCTCTTCTTGCAAAATTTTGCAGTTCTAGTGCAAGCTAGTGTTTTTTAGCATGTCTGTGCTCGTGCTCCTGAATCCATCAATGCCAATTATTTGAACTCTTGCTTGGACAGTGCATCAATTTCGTAAAGGCCTTTCTAGGCTCCTCTGCAACATCTTGTGCCATGCCCCAATCAATGACTCCAACATGACATGCACCATCTGAAGCAAAGTTGAGTATGATGTTGCCAAGATGCAAATTTTTTTGGAACCATTGAGCTTGATGCAATCATGCTACTCCTTACAGGAGAGCATGAATCAAGTGAAGGAGATTCATACAAAAATAGTTGAGTCTTTGCAATTCATCTCAATTGCATCATCAAGTATTCCTTGTTCTTGTGCCCTCCTCTCTATTACCTTCTTTGAAATGCAAATCAATGTACCTCATGAAGGTCCCTTCATTGTATGGCAACTTGAGTAGAAAATTAGACAAGCTCCCACCATTGAAATATGGTGTAATGGTCCACATTGGCTCTTCACATGTTTATGCAATAACTCACACAAGAACTCAATGCACTACTTGCACTGCCCATTCTCTCCGCGCTTCATGTCTACGTGTACCAATATTGCCCTTGTACTACTTGTTAATGTACCACCTATGTTGAATGAACCATGGAGGACCTATTAAATGAATCTTGTACAAGGTTCCATATCCTCTAGATCCAATCCTGTATCCTTGAAACATCTCTTGCTTTGTGAAAGTGCGAAGATAAGTCACATTTCCTATGTGACTAGCATGATGTTATAATCTTTGTGCCATAACTCCAAGCACCATGTCTCTCAAAATTTTAGTGACTTCCTCCACTGAATGCTGAGCTCATTCCTCTACAATTCCATATCTCAATGCTGCTTCTCCTAGGTCTTAATCCCATGCTGCTTCTTGTCTAATCAAAACACAACACTTTTGTGAGCCCATATTCCATCCCCATTCTCAGCTTGGTTTCATGAATATGACTGACAAGCAATCAATATTTATCACTTAACTCCTCGAACCATGTGGATGCATTGCCTATCATGTAATCGTCAATCCATATAAAGGTAGATGAATCCCAATAAAGACTCCCAATAAACGCTACTACATAACCCACACTTAATGGCATCCTCTTCAAGCACTGTCTTTGTGCAATCTAAAATCTTCTTCTTAAAATTTTGTAGCTAATCCATTCTTTCTATTATGGTTTGCATCTCTCTCTCTCTCTCTCTCTCTCTCTCGTAAAGCCTATTTATATTCTCTAAAACAACCCTTTGTTGCTTCACCTATCTATGAAGAGAGTGGGAGAGAGGTAAGGAGTCTCACTTGCAGCTTTCTCACATACACAATGGGGGAATACACACAAAGGTGGAGGCTAAAAACAGTTTTCCTCTTCTTAGTTGTGAAAGCCAAAAAAGAACTCTCTCTCATAGTACAAAAGGAATAGATGAACCCTATATGTGGGTCTCAAACCAAACTCAGCTAACCTAGGTGGCATACTAACTGAGCCACTAACTAGAGTACGTAAGGATAGCTGTCATCCAACTATTATTCATGGGTGGTGTACCAACCGCATCTACAGCTAACAAGTCGGTGACATAAATGCACCACGGTCACCCTGGCATATCACAAGTAGAGCTTGATATCTCAACACTCCCCCTCGAGCTCAATCCCAATTCCTGCACACCAAACAAGTCTCTGAACTTGCATAGCTTCTCTCCCCCTCCATCTGACCTTAGGCATTTTATTTGCAAGCCTGTTTCTTTTTCAACCATAGCTTTACAAGGTTTGAAATGCCCAAACACTCGCTTTTCTTTTTCATAAAATACACCTAACCTTTCCTGTTGTAATCATTAATAAAAGTGACAAAATAATGACAGCCTCCAATAGATGCAGTTTTAGTAGTCCAATCATCAGAGTGGATTAGTTTCAATGGCCTCTTACTCTCTTGAACATGTCTAGGAAATGGTTTCCTTGCCTGTTTTCCAAATTGACATGCTTCACATATCTTATGCATTTCTGCAACCTTGAAATTAGGCAATCCTGCAATAATATTTTGGGCCTGCATTAATTTAAGTTTGCTGGACATTAACATGACCAATGCATTTATGCCAGATATCAATATCTGCAACTACACTGGTCCCATGTGCAAACATTGCTGCACTCAATTCAGGCATGTCCTCATCCAATGTAAACATCCTGCCCTTCTTCTTCCCTTTTGCTATCAAGTGACCTTTATTTTTCATATCCTCAACAAAGCATCCATGAGGATTAAATCTGACCTACAAGCCCTACTCAACCATTTGACCAACAGAAACCAGGTTCTTGGTGATATTTGGGAAATGAAATACATCAGACAGGTATTTCTTTTTCCCATCCTTCATAGACAAAGGCATTTTACCAATCTGCACAATAGGATGTGCAATATCATCACCAGTCTCCACAAATCGTGGTCTTTCCATTTTCCTTGCATCTTGCATCCATTCTGCATGACATGTCATGTGGTTTGATGCACCTGAGTCAACATACCATTGCTTTCTTCTACACTTGTCATGGAATTGGTCATGTGATGCACCATAAACAAATGCTCATTTCTTTCATCACCCTGTCTACTAGAGGATGCATGATTGCCTTGCTGCAATTTTCCATTCATGATGTCATTTTGCTTTTTGTAGCAGTCTTTAGCCATATGACCCATTTTACCACAGTAGTAGCATTCAACATTGTTGTTTGCATTTTGGCCTCTCTGCCATCCACCATGACCTCTTTGGCTCCCCCTGCCTCTAAAGCTACCACGTCCTCCTCCGTAGGACTGGTTTTCTTGAATTTGCTACATATTCTGATTTTTTCCATGGCCTCCAGATCGGCGTGCTCTATCTCTGCCTCTACCTCTTCCAACATTTGAGTAGAAGACAGTTTCTTTTAGAGTTCCTCCTAAAGAAGATGCACCACCATTTCTCTGCTCTTCAGAAATTAGAAGAGCAATCAACTCCTCAAAATCAAGAAATTTTTCATGGACGGCAATGGATGTCTAGAATTGTGCATAATCCTTTCCTAGACCACCATTCAAGGTCACAAAAACTAAGTCATCATCTTCCACTAGCAACCCAATGGAAGCAAGTGCATCTGCAATCTTCTTCACCTTCATGTGGTAGTCATTGATGCTCATATTTTCCCTCTGCACATTATGCAACTCTTGCTTGAGCTCTATTTTCCTGGCCTGCGTATTTGTGCTATACATTTTTGTCAAAGTATCCCATGCCTCCTTCGGCGTGATTGCATCCTGAATATGCACAATCATAGAATCTAAAATATTGATAGACAGCCAGTACATAACTTTTTTGGCTCTCTCATGCTAGCCTTTAAATGCCTGCAACTCCTGTTGATTGGGAACATTAGGAATAACTGGTTCTTGTTCAGCTCCAGTAATGAACTCCCAATAGCCTTTTCCCTTAAGGAAATTCATCATTCTAAACTTCCATGCTGGGAAGTTGTTCTTGTCAAGCTTTTCAGTGACTATCTGTGAAAGAGCATCAGACGCCATTACAGAACACTGCAAAAATATTCAGTCACTGCAAAAAACACAACTTTTGCCTCACAAGGGGAAATCTGCAACACTGACGAAAGTGGTATTTGACCATACAGTCACTTCCTAGTGACGATTTTGCATCAACAGGCAATAAGAATGATTGTCACTCCCAATATCTATGCACAAAGGCATACAAGGTAACTTTTCACCGACTTGCGGAACAGTGGTCGCATAGCAAAAACAGAGCACTTTCCTGAGTGCCTACAGAAAACTTCCACCACCAAAACGGGCCCCGAAATGGTAGCATATATTGCCCTCTCATCGTACCACGAAGGGCATCCCAATCAATGCACTCTTGCACTTTCCGACTGTGCTACTTGCAGAGATTTGCTCCCAAACTCGAAAAAAGAAAGCAACATTGATCCTCTTACCAAGACACTGCGAACTTGGTTTGCTTTCTTGAGCTCCTTACCATGAACTGAGTTCTGATACCATGTGAAGAGAATGGGAGAGAGGTAAGGAGTCTCACTTGTAGCTTTCTCACATACACAATGGGGGAATACACACAAAGGTGCACCACGGTCACCCTGGCATATCACGAGTGGAGCTCGATACTCAACACTATCAACCCATGCTTATGTATACTATGTGTTGAATCTTCCATGTTGCTTACAGGAAAAGATGCACGTCAAAAAAATATTGACAAGTTTTAAAACTAAAAATGAAAGCTCATAAAAGCAAGAAGCATAATACAACGTTAAGAGCCTAGCACTAGCATGGGGCTAACAATAAAATATTGGCATGGGGCTTATAAATAAGGACTATTTTAAATTTCATTCAAAGTATAACTATGAACCAAGCATCTAGAAAAATATTTCTAGCTCAAAAATACATTTCTTAATTTTAAAATATTAATTAAAAGCAATTTAACATTGTATTGAAAATGTAACTATGAATTATCGATACACAACACAACAAAATCCACCTCTTTGAAAGAGTGCACGGATCTGACTCTTGAAGTTGTTCCATCTGCTCCCCTACCTTGTAAGCATACATTGTTTGACACCTCACTACATATAGAAATGGGACCCAAAAGAATAAGGCATTTATATTAAAAGAATGGTGCTCACTAAAAATTGGTCTGAGATCGTTGAAGTGATTTCTTCCATTTTCCATATTTGTCCTAAATTCATCCTTTCTATATCAAATTGAGTCCAATTGTGATTGTATTGGTAGTTGGGCACCATCCTTCCACTATATCACCATAGTCAAAGCCAGGGATGTTTTTATCGAAACTATACTTACATATTCATACAAAATCTTGGCAAAAGTTTATCGAGCTAGTTTTTTTAGTTTTGTTATATTGATCAAACATATTATAATTTTTTTAATATTGTTTTGAATTTTGAAGTAAAAGTGGCGAATGCTGGTGAAAGTTTAAAATTTTCCTCATAAAAGTTTCAAATCCTAGCGAATATTTCAAACCTTAATTTTTATTAGGGCATAGAATCTTTCGACACCAATATAAAAGTTTTACCTCTTAACAAAACTAATAGGAAAAAATCATCCATGGTCAAAGAAATTCCCAACATGGTATTGCTTGATTGGTTCTCCCCTTGTGCCTCTGAAGATAAATAGTGATCATCTTAGAATCTCAATTCCTAGGTTTGGAGGCCCAAAAATCAACTCAAACATGTTCCAATTCCCTTTCTAACTCATCTATTGTCATCGTTGAGGATTCTTCTTTCATCTACGTGGCTGGGTTTTGCATGATCAAATTTTCTACCCTCATAGAGTCCATTTCCACTCTACCACTTTGAGGCCCTAAGGCTTCTACTTGCAATCTTATTTTCCATTTTTGGGCATAAGCATGCTTCATTTTTATCCTCCTTTTGCACAATTTATCTTGATGGACTTTAGGCTCATTGTTGCATAGCTCTTTCAACTCTATTAGATGCAATCCTCTACACCCTCTGTGTACCTTCTATGGTTGGAGCTCGGGGGGGTCACAATGTACAAACCCTCTATATCACGTGCGTTCAAGGCCTATATTTAAAATCCCTTATCTGTAAAAATTTTAATTAATAAAATGTGCCCCTTTTCTATATAAATCTGTAATTTTTTTCCAAAACTATTTAAAATAGTCCCTTATGTATATTTATTTCTGTGAATTTTAGAAATAAAAAATATCCTTTTGTTGAACTCACGTGATAGAGTTACATATGATGAGTGACCCCCCTGAGGGTTGGAGATAGTTTTAAATTTGTTGATGAGAGCTCTAGAATATCCATGAATGTGGTCTAGTGTTGCTCTAGCTATCAAAATCCTTGCTCATAATATTCTATAATGTCCCTAATCTCCTGCAATATACCCATCAGTTCTTTGAAGGTATATGCCTGGTCCTTTCTATCCAATTCATCTTTGTATTCCTCCTCATCTTGCATCTCTTATTGCTTATATGAATCTTCCTTAGGTAGACTTGTGTTGTGTCACAAGGGAAAAGGGTTTTACAGAGAGATAAGAATCTCAGTAAGGAGAAAATATTCTTGATTGACATGAAGTTTCTTGGATGACGGTTGAGCTGTGGAGAGACTAGAGGTAAAGAGACTGCCTCCTACTTGAATTAAGGAGTGGGTTTGGGATCCTAATTGAATGGTGGGAAAGAGAGGAATTCCAATGCTAGTCTTGAAAAAGTTATCCCTACTAAGGCCTTAGTGTGGCTCAACCTTCTTCTCTTTCAAAGTAGCCAAGGCAAATCCATTAACATTATGATCTCTATTAGTTACTTGCTCCTAGTTCTCCTTCTCTAGGAGGTTACTCCTATGCAACCCACTCTTTGAAGTGAGATTGTCTTGTCCTCCGGTCATCATCATGTAGACTCTCAAAGACATCGAGTTGCACGTGATGCCAGCTAATGTGAAGGAGCTGCTTGGGCTTCTTGAAGTTGCATACCTTCCTCTCTAAAACTTGTTTACTGATATTGGATGGGGTTGATGGTCGAAAAAATCCTATGGTTTGTCACCAAAATTTAGCTCATTTTGATTATTTTTGCTTCTCCAATCCGAATCAAGTTTACCTCCATGCTACACTTTGTTGTAATGGGAGTGCACCTTGATTAGTCATCTTACTACCTCAACTACAAAAGGAAGCCTGGCATGCCTTAAGGCTACGGACGTATGCTATAATCTTTTTTACACCTTGTGGGCTAATGAAGCTGATTAAAGCTCACCAAAAGGGATCTATAATTATCCACTCACTTACCATCCATCCTTTGACCTATTTCTCCATGCAACCCAAATCATCAACGTTTAAGTTGGGTTGCATGTATTCCATCAGGTATTGGTCAAGGATTTGATGTGAAGGCTTGTTGAAATTGCTCATGCTGACCCTATACTTTGATCCCCATCACATATTCTACAAAAATGCTACTGATAGGGTAGAATGATCCCGTTGCATGTTTCTCCTTTATACTATCAATGAACATGTGGGTGATCTCCCACAATGTGTCCCATGTTGATGAGAGAATAGTCAAAATACAACAATACATCGAGGTTTGACCCTTGAACAAATATAGAGAGAGGGGAGGAGAAGAGTGGAGATGAGGAGAGAGGGCATAGCTAGAGAGAACACCAAAAATTACTAACTATACCCTAGATTTAGTTGAAAATAAAGAATATATACAAACCCTTTTAGGGTTAGGGTCAACCCTTATGCCTTTTCGTACTCTATGTGTTAGTGCTACGCACATATGATCACAAATGATGTTGAGATGTTTGCTCAACACGTTCCTTCAAGATCAACATCATGAAGTAGGTGTCCCCTCAAGGTGATGATTATGGGGAATGGAAGAAGGGCTGAGCAATACATTCCATCACACCCCTTTAATGGGAATGTCCTTCCTCATAGTCAAACCAAGATCTTGTCAATGTTTCTCAAAAATCTCTTCCCCAAGTGGTTTGGCAAAGATGTCTACAACATTCACTTTGCTATCACAATGTTGCAATGTGATGCTACCTAGTAACACTCTTTCTCTAATGACATGCTCTGTGACATCAATGCGCTTTGTCCTAGGGTGATATGTTGGATTCTTGGCTAGTGATTGAGCCAATTGATTATCACAGTAGATTGTTGTTGGCTTTGACTCATCAAAGTACTATGTTTCTTCCAATAGTATTTTGAGCCATATAGCCTCACATGCACTTGTTGCAAATGCCCTATATTTTGCTTTAGTTGAAGAAAAATAAACAGTTGGCTATTTTTTTGACAACCATGATATAGCACCTTGACCAAGGAAAAATGCATGTCCTTGTGTGGAACTTTGAGTCTCATGATCTCTTGCATAGTCACTTGACAATATCCATGGGATTTGGGAAAATTGAATTAGAATATCAGCTTGGTAAGGAGAACATACTTGTTGCTGATGCTTTTAGTTGTAGAACTAGGACAAACTACGTTTCAATAGTAAGAGAGGAATCTCTTAGTGTGATGAAAAATGCCTACAAAGATGATAAGAATTGAGGACTATTTATGATGCATTACTTTAAGGACAATATTTTTCTTTATAGGGACATGAAATTCATGATGGAGACCTTCTTAGAGGACCCTTCATATTTATACCATCCACATTTAGATCTCCATCCTTTTGAATAGATGCATACTAATCCCTATGGAGCACATGGAGGTATTAGAGTAACCATTGATCTTATTGACATATATTTGTATTGAGGATTTAGAAAGGATGTAACTACGTTAGTCCAATAGTGCTTAACTTGTCAAAAGGTTAAGAGTGATCATGGTAAGAAACCTAGACTACTTCAACCACCATTACCCATACCTGGTGAAGTATGGGAGCATATTACTAGGGATATTGTCTTAGGATTCCCAAAAATAAGGATACAAAATGAGCAAATTCTTATCATTGTAGATAGTCTTAGAAAGCAAGCGCATTTCACCCCATGTAAGAAGAACATCACTCTAATAGAAACCACTAAGTTATCATTAGAAAAATATTTAGATTACATGGATTACCTGAATTGTCACATAAAACAATGACCCCCAGTCCCAAAGCCATTTTTGGAAAGCTTTTTTTAATTACATCCACTGATTGATTTACAAAGTGAGATAGCTAATCAAGCTATTTTATGGTCCAATTGTTACGTAGTTATGTCAATGGAAATCCTACCCAATGGGAATAATATTTACCTCTATAAGAGTTAGTGTATAACAACTTGACCCATTCAGCTACCCCTGAAAGGCACCATTTGAGTTAATATATGGCCAAGTCCTTCCACACCCATTGCACATTTAGGAGATATGATTTGGGCAACTAATTAAAGATGTGCAAGAGGTACTCACACAAGTTAGATCACAAATTTGGCATGCTCAAGAAGTTTATAAGAAGGCTCCAAATAAGAAGTAGAAAGATGTGTACACATATGAGGAAATTTGCTTCCCTAAGCAAGAGGGCATGTCATGAAATAATTTTCATATTAGATCCTGTGGATCATTGTAGGGAATATAGTGATTACCCTCTGAATGTAACATTGTAAATTGGCCAACTTAACATAATTAAATGTGCACATATGCCTTAGGTCTTAGGGTGGGTGGGTAAGGATATTATTTGCATGGATATTGCATTATTTAATGGTAGACATAAAAGAGTCATAAGATAAGGGTATAACAATGGGGTAAGCTCAAGGGATACTAGGAGGCATGAGAGGTTGTACCCTCTTGCATTATTTATGGTATGGTGTGTGAGCATGTTCATGCATATGGATTTGTGGCTTGAATTGAGCATGTACGAAGAGTCTAGCAAAAATACACTCACATGGCCACTCCTTCCACCCTATTTGGAAGGACGATACTTTTGACTTTTTGCATCATTATCCACAAATGAGCATCCTTTACTTTCATTTGTGACATAATTGCTTAATGATTCCTAGCCCCCCAACATCTCTTCTACTTCACGTCCCTCGTGGTTTCTATTTTCCCTCATGCGGTACTCCTTGGTGATCACCTACCCTTCAACATCACTAACCCCCCCCCTGCTTGAAGCTCAACCTTCTTGTACCCCCCTCTTATCCCTACTCTAATGCTCCAATGCCAACCCCTTCATCATTACGTCCCCCCACCCCCTCCTAAGTCACTCAGCTATGCCACTCGGCTTGGTGGACCTCCATTGGCACCCCCCCACACACACACACATAGTTCTCACCACCTTCTTCCCTTGCAATGCTTAGACACCCAGCTCCCCACTTGATCCTAATTATCCCCCCTTTCCATTTCTCTTCTCTTTTGTCGAGCTTCTACAACTAGCCCATGCACTTCCTTGTCTCTTCCTCTTGTCAACCCCTCCTACTCTCATTCCCTCACAATAGCCCCTCTCATAAGCACTCACTTTGAGCCTTCATTTGAGAGTAATAGAAATGAAGTCTCCGGGAATTGCAAGGGGAGTTACGCCATTGAAGTGGAAGGCAACCACCACCATGGAACATGCAAGGAGTATTGTATATCTAAGCTTGATAAAACTTTAAAGATAATGAATTGAAGCCAATTGCCCATGTTTCCTATGTGTTGGAAGCTAGGGTAGCACAATTTCATCTTGCCATGGCACATGCTCTTCCTTCTTACCCACGTAACATCTTTTAATGGCCTATATTGTTGACACTTTAGTCCAAAATCTTGAAAATGTGATCAATGAGGTTGAACTAGATATGATGGATTATAATTCTACGGCTACAATATCTTCTCAAGATAAGTGAAGGTTAACTTGCCAGCATCACAATCAACCTAATCTACTACTTGTGCAAATTTTTGTTGAAGTTTGAAATTGAAGCAAATTTAAAGAGTTAGACATTGAAGAGATGATGCCTATTAAAGAACCTTCACTTGGGAATACCACTAGAAAAACAAATGATGGGTGTCCTCCCCCTATGCATTGAAATATATCTTTCAACTAAGAGAGGGGTACCATGCATAGGTAAGGTTGCTTGTACTATTATCCCTTCATATAGAATTTCTACTTTTTTGGAACGTGTAGATGTAGAAGCATTGAATGAGTTGTTTCTAGAAGGAAGCACCAATGAGCTCAAAGTATTGATGGCTGATGTTCTTGATAGTGTGAGTGATAATCTTTGTTAGGAAACAAATAGTGATGCCTCCCAATACCTCTCACAAATTGATGCACCATCACATTTCCAGTGAGGAGATAACTAGTGATGTTCGTCTTCAAAGTATGCTTGATGATATTGTAAAATATACATGCATACTGGAACATGCTAGCTTAGATACATCGATGGAAAATATGAGTGCAATAGTATGTGAATAATTCACCCATAGTACCAGATTTCTAATCACTTAGGATATCCCATTGCTTGCGAAAGATGGATGTAAGGATCATATATGAATGATCATACTAAACATATGTTTATCAAGATAAACCAGCTACCATAGTAGCTAAGAAGGTTGCTTCTTAGTCTAAAGAGATGAATGGCATGCAGGTCACTAAAGAGGATTAGTACACAGCTTATTCACCTTTTTACACTCTAGCTTGTGACAACTTTCTTGATGAGCATAATTAGGAGGATGTGTTGGAGGTCTTTCCCTCTCAAACCAGGGGGAATGACCATTTTTTAGGTTTTATTGATTTAGCATCCTAGTATTGGGACCCATGTGAGCCATGAATGTGGATTTTCAAGACAATGGTGGGCATTTGATCTAGAGCATGTCGATATGGCATTGAAACCATGCATTGTGTTTGATCGAGGGAAGATTTTCCAAACTAGGGGGCTGGCATAACTATGAGTCCTATAAGAATAATTTTGTTTGGATAGTAGTCATGATGGTTAATTGTAAGATCGTTGGTTTAATAATTGAAATTAATATGCTTTTTAGATGACTTCTACGATTGATTTCACTTGATTGGTGAATGTTGGGAGGTGTGGATGTCACTATGAGGCATCTAGTTTGGATGATCTTTGTTTGGCTTGACAAGAAGGATACTCTTGTAGGGCATGAGTGAAGGCTCTAGTGGCCCAAGAGAGGCTTGAAATGATGAGCACTCTTGTAGAGGCATCGAGGTGGGGGAGGGGGGGCATTGAGGTGGGGGAGGGGGGTCCACTCCTTGAAAACACTATATATAATATGCGTTCAAGGGGTATTATTAAAACCTCTTATCTCTATAAATCATAAGGCTTTAAAGTGACTCCTTTTTCTATAAAAACTTTAAATATTTTCCCAATATCCCAATTTAAAAACCCCTTTAGTAAAAGTATTTTTATAATTTTAAAGCCCAACAAAATTTTGCTATTTGAAAGCCCCTCATATTTAACCCCACATTCTATTTTTTACATATGACGAATGACCACCCTAGGGTCTAGCCATTTGCAATGGAGTAGCCTTCAAGTGGACATTACCTATGATGATCAAGATGCAAGAAAGTATCTTCACGAGCTTATAGAGTTGAGTGATGCATACAAATGCACCACATTCTGTGCCTTGGTAGGGGGAATGTGAATAGTATAAAAAGACCTATGTTAATGAAGCTATCTATAATGTGTATAATATGCAATGGCATCAATTGACTATCTCCTTCCTTTCCAATATCTCTAGCATTTTCTTCCAATTTCAAAATAACAATAGAAAGGAAAGATTCAACATCGCTAACAAGAAATGTGGATCGACCTCAAAGCAACGTGTTCTGCCTTACACATGTAGTTGCACCATTTGTTCCAATAGAAAGTGGGTTGATCTTCTTCACCTTATACTTTTTTTAAAATACATGATAGTGGGTTGACCTTCTTCACCTTATACTTTTTTAAAAATACTTTTATTTCACAATTAGATAGAACTTTAGAAAACATATACTTTTTGTTTTTACTACACATCCATTTGACAATCCGATTGGAAGTTGCAAATTTTGAAAATTGAAGAGATCCCCATAAAATATCATTAAGGCATCACTTTTCCAGTGGCATGACCCGAAATCATGTCCATTGGGATGTCTAATTTCATAGAGTTGGAATCTCCAAAAAATGCATACCTTTCCTTCATTGTGGCTCCATTGGAATACCTCTCAGTGGGTTGGGACAACCTTAGCCTCAATTTCCACACAAATCAAGATCCAATCCCCAAAATCAAGACTAGATGACTCAGCTCGTTGGACACTTTCCTAGTTTTACAATGCATACAAAGAATCTACAAGAACAAGTGGAGGGTTGCACAGAGATTCTTGCCACATCATCCTACTTTCCCCTTATAATATACTATATGCATGGACTATGCACAACATTCAATGCACACATGGGACCATCCACTTGGAGTAGTTGGCATAAGAGCAAGCTTGCCACCTCAACCATGGTCCCATAGCCCTGCATATCCATTTTATTCATGCCACTTCTAATGACACACATTGCAAATAATCAAAATAACATAGCCTTTTTTTACCACATGCACACCACACACAAACATGCATGCAGACATGTTGGCACACAACAAAACCAATTAAAACATACAAATGCAAGGAGGGTGCCAAGAGTACATTGGTACCAGCTCACACACAATGAAAGGAGGAGGAAAGGTTTTCATTCGGGACATAGGATTCAAATTACTTCCTCTGCTCTTCTTGATAAAATTCATGGTTTTGTGCCCCATAAGAGTGTTCAGGGATGAAGCACACTAGAGAATAGAGGAGGGTGGGAGAGCACAATAAAATGGATGGGTGGGGCAGGCTAGGGGGTCATAAGAGAAGGGATGAAAAATATATGCACATTCATGTGTATGCATGTGCACTAGCATGTGTGTGTGTGTGTGTGTGTGTGTGTGTGTGTGTGTGTGTGTGTGTGTGTGTGTGTGTGTGTGTGTGTGTGTGTGTGTGTGTGCGCGTGTGTGTGTGTGTGTGCATGCATGCACACATGTGCACACACACACACAATAATGTATCTCACACACATAGACACTTATTTCTTCACACACACACACACACACACATGTATACTTCCCCAACTATGAATTATTCTTTTGTGTACCCCCCCCTTCATGAAATCTCCCCTTTACACTCTTTATTTAACCACCCCACACACCAAGCACACTATTCCTCCCATATCTCCTCTAATCCCTTCTCAACCCATGAACTTATTCACTCCTTACTCCACTTGTGACTTAAAATTCTTTTAACTTATCTAAGAATCCATATGGCTATCTATATTCCTAGGTAAAGTGATAACAAGCCGAGGAAAGCAGGCATTACCTGTCTACCAAAACATAACTATGATATTCTAGCACCTAGTTTGTTTGGATGGTGGCACATAAGTGGACCCTAACCTCAGAACCTGGACTGCCTAAGGATTTGACATCTTTTTTCAATATTTTGTTTCTCAAACTCAATATATTTAAAAATTCTAAATATTGGTGGAAATTTTCGCAAACTAAAGTTGTAGACAACACTTTTGAGCACTTTGGAAGAGAAAACAATGGAAAAAGGGAAGAGACACTCAAGAGAGAGAACCTGAAGTGACCTTCATTACCAATAGAGTGAGACTCCACTCTAATGCAACTCAAAATACTAAAAACACAAGGGAGAAGAAGAGGTTTCATATGTACAAGAGGGAGCAGAAGCTCCAAGACTACTCATAGAGAGAGAATGAACTAGAGAGAGATGGACTCAAGAGTCTACATAAGAGAATATCTACAAGAGGGAGACGAGGCTCATGGAAGAGGCTTGAGGAGACTAGAGCTATAGCAACATAAGGCCTAATGGTGGAAGAGATGACGAACAAGGGAGAGGAGGGCTCCTTTTATAGAGATTTTGTCACCCTCCTTCACCCATTTACAATTGCTACTAGTAGATTCCTTTCCCCATCAATCACATAAGCCCGTATGTCACCATCCATGTCCTTTTTGGCTACTCTTGCCATGGGTCCCATCATAAGATGCTCAAGACTCTTAAAATATTAAGAAAGTCAAGAGTCTCCCCACATGGAGCCCATAGGGACCCTCTCTTTTCCATATGTCTACATCCTCGTTATTCCACATGGGAATTCTAGAAGGATTCCTCTTGTTTCCACACTTCTCCACATGCCTTCCACATGCTTGGCATGTGGCCTCTCTTATATTATTGGAACACATGGACATCAGCCCACCTCTTTATATGATTCACTCTTCCTATTTTCTAAAAACCCCATAATATCCCATACACAAATAACTCTCACCCCATACCAAGGTATTTATAATTCATACCTATGGTTTTTACAATGATCCATTCCACTCATCCTCTCAATCCCATACAATATCTTAGAAAATAGAAATAAGTGAGAGCCACTAGGCTATCACTTGATACTCAAACTATTATCAAATATAGAAGAAAACCATACAAATGCCAAATAAAAAATATCAATTTTTGGCATCACATCTTCCCCCCCCAGCAAATCCTCTCTAGTGACAAAGAGGGTCTGCTGGCCCTCAAGTTGGTCGAGCATAGAAGAATTTAAGGTGATACTGATTGGTGCATCTAAGTATCACCATGCCATCAACATCCTCAAGCTGATAGGTTCCATTGGTGACCTAGTGGTATTTTAAGTGAGTGACAAAAGAGAAAGAGAACTCTTGAAGCTCTGATAACCATTTTGCAAATCTCCCCCCAAGATTAGGCTTGTGAACTAGATATGCTAATACAAACTGAGAGGTAAGGAAGAAAAATGGCCGAGGTAATAAATAGGAGCGAAAATTTTTGACTGAAAACACCAAAGAGAGGGCTTGCTGCTCCATTTCTTCATACCTTGTTTCCACCTCTGTAAGCTGTCAGTTGGCATAATAGATGGGTTGCATTCTACTTGCCTCTCCTTTTTGTAGCAATACAGCACAAACTAAATGCAAAGATACACTTGGATTTACATAAAAGTCTTGAGACCACCAATCAGGGGGCTTCAATATTGGGCCCTTACTCATGGCCTCCTTAAGTTGCTGAAAAGACTCTTGTTGCTCCACACCCCATTGGAAAGAAACTTCTTTTCTTGTCAACAAGTTCATGGGATGCACTATCTCTGTGAAATCATCACAAAAGCGTTGATAATACTTGCTCTTTCCTAGAATTTTGCAAACACCAGTGACACTCTCAGGACTTGGCAATGCCATGATTGCTTGAACCTTGTTAGGATCCATTTCTAGGCCTTCTTGAAACACAATATGGCCCAACAAGACTACTTTTGTTTGAACCAAATGACACTTGCTAGGATTTAGACACCCTTTTTCTTCATAAATCCTAGCTAAGGCCATCTTTAACTTCTCCATGTGATCTATGCACTGAGAATGAATGCAAAAATCATCCAAAAACACCCTTATGAACTTTCCCAAGTAAGGCTCGAGCACTTGACTCATGAACCTTTGAAATGTAGCTGATGCATTGGTCACCCCAAATGGCATCATTCTGTCAGCAAAAACTCCCCAAGGTGTGACAAATGATGTTTTCTTTTGATCTTCCTCCCGAATACGAATTTGAAAGTATCCAGAATACCCATCACATACAGAATACATCTCATGCCCTGCTACTTGGTCTAGTATTTCATCTTGGAATGGCAAAGGAAAATGATCCCTCTTAGTGCATGCATTCAAAGGATGAAAGTCCACACAAACCTGCCACTTATTTCCTTTCTTTGGTGTGACAACTATAGGAGATATCCATTCTGAATCATCAACAGGAAAGATGAATCCCGCCTCAAGTAGTTGTGTTACCTCTTTCTTTAGTGCCTCACAGCTTGGATCACCCCCAATCACCTTAAGCATTGCACAACTGGCTTGATTTCTGGCTTCAACTCAATCTTGTGCTCTACAAGAGAGACTGGTTGAACCTATGAATAGCTTGTTGTAAAGAGACATGGAAAATCATCTAACAGATCCCAGTACTGGAGCTTCTCACTACCTGATAGAGAATCACCAAGAAGCTCTTCATTGCATTAGCGTCATTTTAGTGTGCTCCACATCCTCCACATGAAGTGTCTCTACAGGATCTTCTTGCACCACCACCTTGTTCCTTTCTGACTCATCTCGATCAGCACCAAGACAAAGACTAAAGGCCACTCCTTCCACCTCACCCTCTGAGCTAGACTCCTCGGAGCTACACCCTGTCTCTTCTTCTTCATCGGTTAAGTAAGAGCTTGAACTCTCTGATGTTGAAGACTCCTCCTTGACAACTTCCTTTTTGTGACTTCTCATGTTGTAGCGCACCTTCTTATCATTTTCCTGCAAAATCAATTCTCCAGTATCCCACTTTTGAACAACCTTCACCTTGCGTAGCTAAGGCCTTCCCAAAATCAATGGATAGGCACATGCATCTGGCTTGGTAGGGATCACCTAAAAAGTAATCGGCACATAAATTCCACATACATTGACTTAATCAGCATCTATCATGGTCTTCTCACTCATGACATTAATTGATGCACCTCCATCAATGTAAACATTAGAAATCACTTGACCATCAATGATCACATCAACCATAGGTACATCATCACCAGCATCTATATCTACCTCTTTAACAACAGGAATGGCACTTGTCTTCTTTTTCTTCTTTGACACTCTTGTACTTGCTAGCTTTCCCCATTCTTTCAGTAGTTTTGGAGACAAAGCAAGTAATTGACCAAAGATGATATGAGCTTCCTTTTCTTTAAGGTTGGACAACAAGTCATAGCTTCCAATGCCTTGTCCTAAAGGAAAGTTTGACTGGCTAATTCTCCTTCTAGATGTCCTCTTTTTCTTAATACAGCGTTCCTCTTCCTGATGTTCCTCATCTACTTCTTCCTTGCTTTCTTCTTCTTCTTTTGCTTTACCACACCCCCATTTAGCCATCATTACCTCTCTTTCCTCATCCCTTGAAGAAGCTTCTAACAAGGATACTTGTTTTTCTTCTTTCTTTCTCAGTCTAGGACACTCGGGGCTATAGTTAACTTTTTCATTACATTCATAGCAAGTGACCCCACTCTTATCTCGAGGCCTATCTTCACTCTTTGGTGCTCTATGTTGTCGTGCATTAACCAAATGCAATTTCAAATCAGCAAACTCTGCCATCAATTGGGAGATATTATGATCTAACTCAAAGGACTTTGGTACCTGAGGAGTGCCCATTACCTCCACCTTAGAAGTTGAAGCTGTTGAAGACACAAAAGAGGATTCGATCTTTAGAGAAGCTTCCTTCTTGGTCGCAATGCAAAGTGCCTCCAAGTATGTTGTTAGATCTTTACTCATTACTTTCGAGCGAAGACAAGGCTCTAAAGCCATAACAAATTTTCTCATCTTTAAGTGTTGCATCCCTACGAGACTTTGAGGGGCCGATGATGTAGATGCCATAGCTCACAAAGCTGCCCTTTCATACTTTGTCCATAAAGTTTCATATCGGATTGCCAAAGCAGAGACCATCTTACCCTCTCCTTGATAGAACCAGTCCAACATCAAAGCATTTGGCAACTCCACTACCCCAAATCTCTATTTCATTGTAGCATTCACTTGGTCCCAGTCCTCTTGGTAGAGTCTGGCAAGGCCTCATGCCAAAGGCTACACCTTCAAGAGAATCAGGCAAAATCTCCACCCGATCCTTCATGGACCATCCAAAAAGCCAGCATCCTCAAACAAAATCCCAAAGATAAGACTCCGAGTCTTCCCCTTAGGTCCCTCGAAACACTAGAATCTTCACCATGATGAAACACAAAAAGGAAACACAAAGATCTAGATAATATCCCAAACAAGATCCCACAGAGTCTTAGTATACCAAGACCAACTTATTAGGCATAACCACTTGTTGAAAACCCTCCACAATTTGATCCTCAATAAATTCTTCAAAAATAAGTGACCAACTAGCACCATGAAAGTATTGTGTATACATGCATTCAAGAATCACCCTTCTCACAATTGGAAGTGCACATAATAGCTTCAAGATATTGTACTCCTCATCATTTGCATAGCAAAAGAAGTTGAAAGCATTGAGAATCACCACTCCACTGTTATAGTAAAAAACTACCCAAAGACTCAACTCTTCTTCACACCAAGCTCCTAGTGCATGAAACAATCTCCAATCTATCATTGTGCCTACTGCCAGCATTGTCGATTCACCAACATATTCAAGAGTGCAGACATAAAGGACATGATCATGATGACCGTGCGAATAGCTTGAGCATCACCTTCACAATCTTCTAGTTCTCTTAAATGGGCTGCAATCTCTTCTAACAGAGTTCTTCTAGGCATCTTCTTTATCACATCAGAAAACACATGCCTATACTAGGCATAACATGCAATCAAGTACACCCGACACCATTTAGTAAGGTGGGATAAATCCAATACCAAATGTACCCAGCGTCTCCACCAAAAAGAGGTGGCATGAAGTTGGGGGTAATAAACTTCATGCACCTCTTCACTTCTTGTTGCTTTCGAACTGAGTGATAGAGATATTCATCACTGGGAAAGGGACATTAAAAAGAAGCTTTTATACTAAGAGACCACACCATACTTTCCTCCCTTAGATGAGAATGAAGATGGTAACATCCCAAGTGATGTTGTACTCAAGCATAGGGAGAAGGAAAGGATCAGCAGAGGCCATAATCTCAGCAAGCCGGTCTGCGCCAAAGAGAAGAGCGATACGTTGTTGAAAGAAGATCTTGCGGCTCAACATGACATTAACTGATATATATCTAGGAGTTTCAAGGGGCTGATTGGGTTGGATGGGTAGGTTCCGAGGAAACATTGCACCTCCTTCATAGACACCTTTACACTTAGCTCAAAACACTCTCCAAACTGTCATAAGACACAGAGACCCATAACTTTCAGCAAAGACATGATATAAAATATAAATAGGGGGCCACTCAGGGTTGGTGAGGCAATCCATCATCTAAGCTTCTATTGGGTTTAAAGTCCATTGTGCCTTAACCCCAATTATGTATAATACTCAAACACACACACACACACACATATATATATATATATATGGATGACATAGAAGATTAGGGTGTTTTGGACCAACCCAAAACTTGTATGGCTCTCTTTTGGCTCTCGCTCTCTCTAACCCTCTTCCGTTCTACTTCTGTTGAGACACTCTCAACTTTGGCTCTACCAGATATTCATATGGTACATCGATATCCGGTGTTGTCTCAAAATTGGTATAGTACCACTGGACCTGGCTAGCTCGTTCATACCACTTCACACCTGAATCTTTACATAACTTGTGGATATTATCTCGCATAGACTTAGCTTATGTTACATGACTACTTATTATTTTCTCAAGCTCCTGCAAAGGATTGCCATAGTAGATGGGTAGTGTGACGCCAAAAATTGATATTTTTTATTCGGCATTGGTATTGTTTTCTTCTATGTTTGATAAGAGTTTGAGTATCAAGTGATAGCCTAGCGGCTCTCACTTATTTCTAATTTCTAAGATATTGTATGGGATTGAGAGGATGAGTGGAATGGATTATTGTAAATGCCATGTGTATGAACGATAAATACCTTGGCATGGGGTGAGAGTTATTTGTGTATGGGATATTATGGGGTTTTTAGAAAATAGTAAGACTGAGTCATATAAAGAGGTGGGATCATGTTCATGTGTTCCAATAATATAAGAGAAGCCACATGCCAAGCATGTGGAAGGCATGTGGAGGAGTGTGGAGTCAAGAGGAATTCTTCTAGAATTCCTATGTGGAATAAGGAGGATGTGGACATATGGAAAAGAGGGGGTCCCTATGGGCTCCATGTAGGGAGACTCTTGACTTTCTCAATATTTTAAGAGTCTTGAGCATCTTTTGATGGGACACATGGAAAGAGTAGCCAAAAAGGACATGGATGGTGACATACGGGCTTATGTGATTGATGGGGAAAGGAATCTACAGGCAGCAATTGTAAATGGGTGAAGGAGGGTGACAAAATCTCTATAAAAGAGCCCTCCTCTCCCTTGTTCATCATGTCACCATTAGGCCTCATGTTGTTGTAGCTCTAGTCTCCTCAAGCCTCTTACATAAGCCTTCTCTCCCTCTTGTAAATATTCTCTTACGTAGACTCTTGAGTCCATCTCTCTCTAGTTTATTCTCTCTCTATGAGTAGTCTTGGAGCTTCCGCTCCCTCTTGTATGTATGAAAACTCTTCTTCTGCCTTGTGTTTGTAGTATTTTGAGTTTCATTGGAGTGGAGTCTCACTCTATTGGTAATGAAGGTCACTTCAGGTTCTCTCTCTTGAGTGTCTCTTCCCTTTTTCCATTGCTTTCTCTTCCAAAGTGCTCAGAAGTGTTGTCTATTTGGTTGCTCATTGCACAGACACGGTTTATCTATTTGCCAAGCCACAAAGGGGGCTCTTCCTTCCCTCCTAGGT
This sequence comes from Dipteris shenzhenensis, assembly GCF_047967505.1. NCBI lineage: Eukaryota > Viridiplantae > Streptophyta > Polypodiopsida > Gleicheniales > Dipteridaceae > Dipteris > Dipteris shenzhenensis. The sequence continues at coordinate 30,108,218 of NC_141604.1, forward strand.
GACCTCTATGGGACTTGGATCGTTAATGAAGTCTAAGTATGGAGTTTGGAGAGTGGTTTGAGCTAAGGGTAAAGGTGTTTATGAAAAAGGTGCAATGATTCCTTGGAACCTACCCATCCAACCCAATCAGCCCCTTCAAACTCCTCGATATATATCAGTTCATGTCAAAGGAGAGGGTGAGATGGTCTCTGTGTTGGCAATCCAATATGAAACTTTATGGACAAAGTATGAAAGGGTAGCTTTGCGAGCTGTGACATGCATCATCGGCCCCTCAAAGTCTCGTAGGGATGGAGCACTTAAAGATGAGCAAATTTGTTATGTCTTTGGAGCCTCGTCTTATGAGTAAATATCCAACAACATACCTGGAGGCACTTTGCATTGCGACCAAGAAGGAAGCTTCTCTAAAGATCAAATCTTCTTTTGTGTCTTCAACAGCTTCAACTTCTAAGGTGGAGGTAATGGGCACTCCTTAGGTACCAAAGTCCTCTGAGTTAGATCATAATATCTCCCAATTGATGGCAGAGTTTGCTAATTTGAAATTGCATTTGGTTAATGCACGACAACCTAGAGCACCAAAGAGTGAAGATAGGCCTTGAGATAAGAGTGGGGTCACTTGCTATGAATGTAATGAAAAAGGTCACTATAGCCCCGAGTGTCCTAGATTGAGAAAGAAAGAAGAAAAGCAAGTATCCTTGTTAGAAGCTTCTTTAGGGGATGAGGAAAGAGAGGTAATGATGGCTAAACGAGAGTGTGGTAAAGCAAAAGAAGAAGAAGAAAGTAAGGAAGAAGTAGATGAGGAACATTAGGAAGAGGAACGTTGTATTAAGAAAAAGAGGACATCTAGAAGGAGAATTAGCCAGTCCAACTTTCCTTTAGGACAAGGCGTTGGAAGCTATGACTTGTTGTCCGACCTTAAAGAAAAGGAAGCTCATATCACCTTTGGTTAATTACTTGCTTTGTCTCCAAAACTATGGAAAGAATGGGGAAAGCTAGCAAGCACAAGAGTGTCAAAGAAGAAAAAGAAGACAAGTGCCATTCCTGTTGTTAAAAAGGTAGATATAGATGTTGGTGATGATGTACCTATGGTTGATGTGATCATTGATGGTCAAGTGATTTCTAATGTTTACATGGATGGAGGTGCATCGATTAATGTCATGAGTGAGAAGACCATGATAGATGCTGATTTTAAATACTCTAGTACTACTGCTCCTTATCGCATCGAATTGGCTAACAACACTAGGGTAAAGACCTTGGGAGTCGTGAAGAATTTAGAATTGGATGTATGTGGAATTTCTGTGCCGACTACTTTTCAGGTGATCCCTACCAAGCCAGATGCACGTGCCTATCCATTTATTTTGGGAAGGCCTTGGCTACGCAAGGTGAAGGATATTCAAAAGTGGGATACTGGAGAATTGATTTTGCAGGGAAATGATAAGAAGGTGTGCTACAACATCAAAATCCGCAAAAAGGAAGTTGTCAAGGAGGAGTGTTCAACATCAAAGAGTTCAAGCTCTGGCTTAATCGATGAAGAAGAAGAGACAGGCTCTGAGGAGTCTAGCTCAGAGGGTGAGGTGGATGGAGTGGCCTTTGGTCTTTGTCTTGGTGCTGATTGGGATGAGTTAGGAGGAAACAAGGTCGTGCTACAAGAAGATCCTATAGAGACACTTCATGTGGAGGATGTGGAGCACACTAAAGTGGGATACTGGAGAATTGATTTTGCAAGAAAATGATAAGAAGGTGCACTACAACATCAGAAGTTGCAAAAAGGAAATTGTCAAGGAGGAGTTTTCAACATCAAAGAGTTCAAGCTCTTACTTAACCGATGAAGAAGAAGAGATAGGGTGTAGCTCCGAGGAGTCCAGCTCAGAGGGTGAGGTGCAAGGAGTGGCCTTTGGTCTTTGTCTTGGTGTTGATCGAGATGAGTCAGAAAGGAACAAGGTGGTGGTGCAAGAAGATCCTATAGAGACACTTCATGTGGAGGATGTGGAGCACACTAAACAACACCAACGCAATGAAGAGCTTCTTGGTGATTCCCTATCAGGTAGTGAGAAGCTCCAGTACTTGGATATGTTAGATGATTTTCCATATCTCTTTGCAACAAGATGTTCATAGATTTGACCAGTCTCTCTTATGGAGCACAAGATTGAGTTGAAGCCAGAAAGCAAGCCGGTTGTGCAACGCTTAAGGCAATTGGGGGTGATCCAAGTTGAGGCACTAAAGAAAGAGCTAACACAACTACTTGAGGCGGGATTCATCTTTCCTATTGATGATTCAGAATGGATATCTCCTATAGTTGTCACACCAAAGAAAGGAAATAAGTGGCGGGTCTGTGTGGACTTTCGTCCTTTGAATGCATGCACTAAGAGGGATCATTTTCCTTTTCCATTCCAAGATGAAATACTAGACCAAGTAGCAGGGCATGAGATCTATTCTGTATGTGATGGGTATTCTGGATACTTTCAAATTCGTATTTGGGAGGAAGATCAACAGAAAACATCATTTGTCACACCTTGGGGAGTTTTTGCTTACAGAGTGATGCCTTTTGGGTTGACCAATGCACCAGCTACATTTCAAAGGTTCATGAGTCAAGTGCTCGAGCCTTACTTGGGAAAGTTCATAAGGGTGTTTTTGGATGATTTTTGCATTTATTCTCAGTGCATAGATCACATGGAGAAGTTAAAGATGGCTTTAGTTAAGAAAAAGGGTGTCTAAATCCTAGCAAGTGTCATTTGGCTCAAACAAAAGTAGCCTTGTTGGGGCATATTGTGTCTAAAGAAGGCTTGCAAATGGATCCTGACAAGGTTCAAGAAATCATGACATTGCCAAGTCCTGAGAGTGTCACTGGTGTTTGTAGAATTCTAGGAAAGAGCAAGTATTATCAACGCTTTTGTGATGATTTCACAGAGATAGTGCATCCCATGAACTTGTTGATAAGAAAAGGAGTTTCTTTCCAATGGGGTGTGGAGCAACAAGAGTCTTTTCAGCAACTTAAGGAGACCATGAGTAAGGGCCCAATATTGAAGCCCCCTGATTGGTCTCAAGACTTTTATGTAAATCCAAGTGTATCTTTGCATTCAGTTGGTGCTGTATTGCTACAAAAAGGAGAGGCAGGTAGAATGCAACCCATCTATCATGCCAGCCGACAGCTTATAGAGGTGGAAACAAGGTATGAAGAAATGGAGTAGCAAGCCCTCTCTTTGGTGTTTTCAGTCATAAAGTTTCGCTCCTATTATTACCTCAGCCATTTTTCTTCCTTACCTCTCAGTTTGTATTAGCATATCTAATTCGCAAGCCTAATCTTGGGGGGAGACTTGCAAAATGGTTGTCAGAGCTTCAAGAGTTCTCTTTCTCTTTTGTCACTAAAAATACCACTAGGTCCACTATGGCAGATTTGCTCATAGGACGACAGGATCTAAGAGAAGAAAAGAAATATAAGGAGGACATTGATGATGAAAGGGAGACACCACCAATATCTTTTGTCTTGTATTTTGATGGGGCTTTTAGTCCACGCCAACAAGGAGCCGAGGGTAGAGTCTTGATGAATTCTGAAGGTCAAGAGGTGTGGGCAAGAGGACAAGAGCTTCCAGGTATCACAAGTAACAATGCAGGTGAGTATAATGCTTTGATTCTTGGTTTGGAGGGTTGTCTTCAAAGTCAAGTTAAAGAATTGGAAATAAGAGGAGATTCTCAGCTTATTAAGAATTATAAAGCAAATGCAAGGGCATTACAAGACAATAAGTCTCATTTGAAGGAGCTTAATCAAAAGGCTATGGCACTATGTAGTCAATTTGATTTTTGCAAGTTTGTTCATATAAACAGAAAAGAAAATCAAAGGGCAGATGAGTTAGCTACTCAAGCCATTGTAATACAAGATGGGGGGTGGTTTCTTTGGTAGACACTGGATGGCCAGAACAGCAAGATGTTCAGCAATATGTGGAAGAAGGCATGTTTCCTTGAGGGTTAACTCCACAATAGAAGCAAAGATTGGTAAGGAAGGTTTGTCCCTATACTATTGTTGATGACATTTGTTGTAAATTGGGAAAAGACAAGGTGCTCCGTTGGGTTGTCGATCCCATGGAAACTAGGAGAATCCTAGAAATGTGTCATGAATGCTCCCGTCATTTTGCTTTAGCGAGCACAACTAGGAGAATTATTAATTGAGGTTACTTTTGTCCATGCCTCCATAAGGATGTATATGAATGGTGTCAAAGTTGTAAAGTATGCCAAAAGTTTGGTAGGCAACAGTTGATTCCTGGGCCCTTGAAGCCTATTCCAGCATATGGACCATTTGAGAGTTGGGGTTGGACTTTGTGGGACCACTCCCTCGCTCATCTCAGGGCAAGCATTATTTATTAGTGGCCACAGATTATGCGACTCGGTGGGCAGAGGCCAAGGCCACAGTCAATAGCAAGGAAAGCACAGTTGCAAAATTTCTCTTTGATCAAATTTGTTCATGCTTTGGTTGTCCTTTGGAAATTCTCACTGATGGAGGAACCTCTTTTAGAAATGAACCAATTGAAGATGTGGTGCATAAGCTAAAGATAAATCATAGCATGTCCACAACATACTATCCCCAATGTAATGACTTGGCTAAGAAAACAAATGGATTGTTGTGCAATTCAATGGGAAAGCTTGTAGACACCAAGAAAAGGCATTGGGATAGGCACTTGGCAGAAGTTTTATGGGCTTACAGAACCACACACAAGCTAGCTATTGCATTTACACCATTCCAACTAGTTTTCCCCATTGAATTGGAGATACATAGTCTTCGCACTGCTATTGCAAGAAAAGAAGGATAGGAGGATGCCTATGCTCAACACTTGGTACAGCTAGAAGCCTTGGATTGAATGCAGATTACAGGTGTTACAAAACTTGGAAGCTTTCCAAAAAGGCGCAAGGCCCGTTTTGACACCAAATTATGCAAGAAGAAAGATATTGCAAAAGGAGATTTGGTCATGAGATTTGATAGCTGTCTGGACAAGCGGCTAGACAAAAAGTTGATCGGCTAATGGGAGGGACCATATCGAGTCAAAAAGAAGTTCACGAATGGAACCAATTAGTTTGAGGATGTTGATGGCATGGCGATACCCAGACACACCAATGAGTATCACCTTAAATTCTTCTATGCTCGACCACCTTGAGGGCCAGCAGACCCTCTCTATCACTAGAGGATCTGCTGGGGGGGACAGATGTGATGCCAAAAATTGATATTTTTTATTTGGCATTGGTATTGTTTTCTTCATGTTTGATAAGAGTTTGAGTATCAAGTGATAGCCTAGCGGCTCTCACTTATTTCTAATTTCTAAGATATTGTATGGGATGAAGAGGATGCGTGGAATGGATTATTGTAAATACCATGTGTATAAATGATAAATACCTTGGTATGGAGTGAGAGTTATTTGTATATGGGATATTATGGGTTTTTAGAAAATAGGAAGAGTGAGTCATATAAAGAGGTGGGTTCATGTCCATGTGTTCCAATAATATAAGAGAGGCCACGTGCCAAGCGTGTGGAAGGCATGTTGAGGAGTGTGGAGTCAAGAGGAATCGTTCTAGAATTCCTATGTCGAATAAGGAGGATGTGGACATATGGAAAAGAGAGGGTCCCTATGGGCTCCATGTGGGGAGACTCTTGACTTTCTCAATATTTTAAGAGTTTTGAGCATCTTTTGATGGGAAACATGGCAAGAGTAGCCAAAAAGGACATGGATGGTGACATACGGGTTTATGTGATTGATGGGGAAAGGAATCTATAGGCAGTAATTGTAAATGGGTGAAGGAGGGTGACAAGATCTCTATAAAAGGAGCCATCCTCTCCCATGTTCATCATCTCTTCCACCATTAGGCCTCATGTGGCTGTAGCTCTAGTCTCCTCAAGCCTCTTCCATGAGCCTTCTCTCCCTCTTGTAGATATTCTCTTATGTAGACTCTTGAGTCCATCTCTCTCTAGTTTATTCTCTCTATGAGTAGTCTTGGAGCTTCCGCTCCCTCTTGTATGTATGAAACCTCTTCTTCTCCCTTGTGTTTGTAGTATTTTGAGCTGCATTGGAGTGGAGTCTCACTCTATTGTGGTAATGAAGGTCACTTCAGGTTCTCTCTCTTGAGTGTCTCTTTCCTTTTTCCATTGCTTTATCTTCCAAAGTGCTCAGAAGTGTTGTCTATTCGGTTGCTCATTGTGCATACATGGTTTATCTATTTCCCAAGCCACAAAGGAGGCTCTTCCTTCCCTTTAGGCAACCTCTATGGGACTTGGATCGTTGATGAAGTCTAAGCATGGAGTTTGGAGAGTGTTTTGAGCTAAGTGTAAAGGTGTCTATGAAGGAGGTGTAATGTTTCCTCGAAACCTACCCATTCGACCCAATCAGCCCCTTCAAACTCCTTGATATATATCAATTCACGTCATGTTGAGCCGCAAGATCTTCTTTCAACAACATATCGCTCTTCTCTTTGGCGCAGACCGGCTTGTTGAGATTATGGCCTTCGTTGATCCTTTCCTTCTCCCTATGCTTGAGTACAACATCACTTGGGATATTACCATCTTCATTCTCATCTAAGGGAGGATAGTATGGTGTGGTCTCTTAGTATAAAAGCTTCTTTTTAATGTCCCTTTCCCAGTGATGAATATCTCTATCACTCAGTTCGAAAGCAGTAGGAAGTGAAGAGGTGTGTGAAGTTTATTACCCCCAACTTCATGTCACAGTAGCTTGGGCATAGTAGGCTTTGGTAGCTAGCGTACTCAGGCAAGAATCACCTGCACTCAGTGTTGAAAATGTTATGTTGCCTTTGAGTGTGCGCCTCGATAAAATGGTTGAATTCTCTTATCACTTGGTTGTATATTAAGACAATTGGTTGTATAGGTTCCAAAACCCCTTGGTGCACAGATTGTGGCAAAGCAAAGATCTCGATTGCTTCGGCTTGCAGGTACACCCAGTAGTGGATGGGCATCTCCTCCCCATCCAAAATGCAATACAAAACTTTTGTGGTGGGTATTGCAATGGATAGAGCCTTAGTTGGCAAAATGGGCTTGGCCTCTACTATTTCCTCCGTCTGCACCCCTATATCTAATGTCTCTACAAAATACTAGACATGTACTATTGCATCCTCAAAATTGTAGTCGGTCTATGTAGCCTTCTTGGTACTCTCTATGCAGCCTGCTACATGCAACATAAGAAGGGCTTGTGCTGAAATTCCTTCTACTATCCTTGTATGTGAGGCACCTCCCCCTGCATTGGAGTGTTGACCTGATGTGCCTACCTGATTGCTCAGAGTTATATAATGAAGCCCACCAGCCTGGCCATCGGCCCCATCATTATTTGGTGGTTGTCAATGATGGAGGTTGTCAAGTTGCTTGCCCGGTACTTAAAGGAGGTGGATTTAAGTGTTGGAGCTATTTATACTACTCCAACCTAGTCTACAATCATGTATTTTCCTCCTTTCATGCTTGTCCCTGGCATCCTCCCTTAGGCATGCATTTTCCTACTCATAAGAGCCTCAAGTTGAGCCCGAGGTACCTCCTCTGTTGTCGATTTTCCAAGACCTATTTCTATAGGTACTACAGGGCATGTTGCCATTTCACATTTTTCAAGGCAATAGTGATGACTTTTGCCTAGTAGGCCCTACTCATGAGATCCTTTAGGCAATCCACCTTGCACTGCACATTTCCATAGTCCGTCTTCATTTCCTCTTGTGCATGCTGTAGTTGCGAGTGGGCCTAGATTAGCTCGTCATAAACTACCTTCTTGCCCTCCAACTACTCTTGCAATGACTTGCACTCAGCTATCAAATCCTCCTTGGCTTGACGCAGGTTAAGAGTTTTCTCTTCAAAGAATATTATTACTTCCTCTCAGTACTTTTGTAGAAACAAGTTGTGCTCAAGTACCTAGGAGGGATCCAATGATTGGCCAGGAAATTCAAGGCCTACACCACATGCACCATATTCTCCTTGAGCACCTACCACTGGCTTTTTATGGCAATGCAACCATCTTTCATGAGAACGGGGTCCAGGGGGGGAAAGGGTTCCACATGCACGAGGCTTTGAAGAGGGGCTGGAGGTAGAAGCAAAGTAAGTAGAGCTAGTGAGATAAGCTACCTCCTTGTTGCCCAGCCTGGATCACCAACTCAGACTTCCTACTCCGTGGGTGTTACTCCATTCAATCCATTGTCTTGTTCTCTTGCCTCCTCGCCCTCCTCCATTTCTTGGTCCTTGGAGGCGCTCTTTTGGTTGTTCCCCTCTAGATTGATCCTATTTTTGTCCCTCAGGGGTACCCTTAGCATTGTTCCCCTCCACGTTATCTTTCTTTGGATTAGAGGTGCTAGCTGCATTGTTCCCCTCTAGCCCTTGGGTCTTTTATCCCTCTTGCTTCTTGGTGAGCTGCTCTTCCTACTTCTTCTCCCCAAGTTGTTCCCTTAGGACCTCTTTCTCCTGCTCCTCCTTATCCTATTCCTTTGGTGCTTCCTTCTCTTGCTCCTCCCCATCCTATTCTTGATCATCTACTCCTTGATCCTGATTGTGTTCCTCCTGGCTGTCGGGTCCCTTCTCATCCTATTATGTTTTTTATGTCCCGTCTCTGTTTGAGATAGGCAGTGTGGCTGGCTAGGGCATCCGTCTTACTACCAATCGATGGTGCAACATGGAAAGGTGTGGGCCGAGTTTACAGTGAATTTGGACCTCTGTTTAGTTCTTGCAACTAGTCCTTGAATGCTTTTCAAAGATTGGAAACCAATCAACCATTGCCTAGTCATCCTCCATAGTAACTATGCGAGCTACATATTGTCTTGGCACATATCTTGCACTCTTCTTTAATCTAATGAACTCGGACAAGAATCTATAGAAAGTCTTCAAACTCTCATTGGCAACCTTGTTAATCAGGTACCCCCTATGAAGAGGAGTAGCTTCTATCTTCAAAGTAAGCATCACACCGCTTGGCATCTTCCAGCTTTGCAGAAGTGGTGTGTTGCTTCAACCAAAAGGCTCTCTTCAACAAGTCAGGGGTGATTTTGACATGGGTCTCATTGATGATGAGTTGTGATCGTCCTCATTGTAGGGGTAAAGAATCTCCTCCACTAGCTCCGTATACCTCCTTCCATAGTAGCTATCCAAACTTCAAAAGATGGTTGGATTCTAGGATGCCTGTAAGGACATCACTACCTAGAAGTCTTTCATTGGATCTGGGGGCAATACATAAGAGCTCTTATTTTTCTTATGTTGGGTTGATAACCCTGCTTCCTCCATGATGACAAAGATGATGCACGTGATAGTAGAGAAGGAAGATGGCTAGCAAAAAGGCTGGGTGAGACGAGAGTAGATTGGCCCAAGAAAGACAGAGGACTCATAAGGGAGTATATTGGCCCACGAAAGATAGAGGATTTGGAAGGGACGATGGAAACTTGAGAGCTATGGTAAGAGAGACACAAAGAGAGTTGTTGAAGATGATGAAGATGATTATGATGGGGTATACTGCATCTACAAATGAGATTGAATAGTAGAGTTCTTGACCAAATGTAGTCAATCCAAATATGCAACTATGGCTCCCATCAAATCAATGGTTTCATGAGCCTCCCTTGCTTTAGCATGATGACTTTGCATCAATAAGCCTTCAACATTAATCCTCCCCACATGGCAGAACACAATGCATTTGTGCCACCATGACCAAACAACTAGCTGTCATGTTTTCTTCTAAGAAATTTTCCAAGGCATTGTGTTTCTCAGTTTTGTTTATCTAAAGAATTTGCTGCTCGATATGGCTTTACTTTGCTTCCATTGTACACCTCAGAGAACACATTACCTTCCAAATCTATGAGTTGAACTTCCAGTAGCTGATAGGGTCAGTAGAGTGTAGCTTTGTGAACCATTCACCTTTAGCAGAGTGTAGCTTTGTGAACCATTCACCTTTAGCAGAGTGTAGCTTTTTAAACCATTCACCTTTAGCAAAGTGGATTGTCTTAGTAAGGTTGAGTTGCAATGTCTTATTTGTTGACTCGGCTTCACCATTATCATGAGAATAGTAAGTAGTTGAGACGGTATGTATGATTTTGAATTTAGTTTTGAGTAACTGCATCACATCATTGAGGAAATGTGTACCATGATCACTAACAAGCTACAAAGGGCATCCATATCTGCATATTCAAAGATGAGCTTAGCTATACTCCAAGACAAGTTACCTCAGAGTGCCTTAGCTTCTACCCACTTAGTAGCATAATCAGTGGCAATGATAATGTATTTATTCTACCCACGTAGTAGCATAATTAGTGGTAATGATGATGTATTTATTCCAAGCAAACCTGGTTGGTTTAAAAGGATCATCAAAATCCAAACCCCAGTGCTAATCAATCTATGCCTTTGCAACCTACACATTGCATACACTTGGTCTGAGCATCTATAAATAAAGTTTCCCACCACAATCTTACTTGTAACAATTTTTTGGTAATCAAATCCCCTTGGAAATGTCCTCCTGAGGCACCTGAGTGAGCCTCTTGCAACACGACATCTCGCTTATGTGGTAAAACCTAACATTGCAGAACCCCATCTACATACTGACCATATAGTTGTCTGGAAATCAAAGTGTATTTCCAAGCCTTTATAATTGCCAACGTTTATCTCGAGGCATGGTTTTAGGAAATGTGCCTTTAGATAAGTAATCCGCCAACTCAACATATTCATTCTCACAATAATCAATTGCAAACAACTCAGCATCTGGCAATTCCATATCAGCTCCTTGTGTCTCCTCAAGTGCCAGTAACCTAGACAAACAGTCAGCTCCCACATGGCTCTTGCCTGGCTTGTGAAAAATTTTAAAGTTGAATTCTTACAGTAAAAGCATCCAACAAACAAGCCATCCTTGAATGACAACCTTATTGATAAGGTAAAGTAATGCTTGATGATCCACATAGAACACAAAGTGGCTGCGAAGTAAATAGTACTTTAGTTTTTGCACACTAAATACCTTTCCCAGAGCTTCTTGCTCTGTGGTGCTATAATGTGACTCAATAGATCTTAGCAATCTACTAGCATAATAAAATGGATGGTCCAATTTACCATCTAGTTGTGCCAGAATAATGCCTAAAGCATAACTAGAAGCATCCACATGTACATGTAAATAATATCCCACTTGGGTTGTTAGAGAATTGGAGTGGCCATTTCTTGGTTTTTCAAATCAATGAAGACTATAGTCAACTCGGCATTCCATTTGAACTTAGCATCTTTCTTTCTCAATTCATACAAAGGTGCTGCAATTCTAGCAAAGTCTTTTATGAATTTTTGATAGGAACTGATAGATTCCACCAAAGAATGCAGCCAAGTTAAGTTCTGAGGCTCATGCATCTGTTGTATGGCTTTAATTTTGCATAGCTCAGTTCTGATACCATCCTTAGAAATAACATGGCCAAGTAGTATACCAACTAGGACACAGAAAACACTCTTAGTTGGCTTCAAAAAAATCCTCGCTTGTTTGCATCTCAAAAAAACCTTCTCTTGGTATCCTAGATGATCAATATCTGAGGAATACATACAGAAATCATATAGATAAATAGCAATAAACTCAATGAGGTAATCTCAAAAAGTTTCAACCATAAACTTTTGAAAAGTTGACGTGGCATTTCTTAATCCAAAAGCCATTACTTTGGTTGCATAAAGCACCCAATTCTATAATAGTAGTCTTTGATTGATCTTCTAGAGCCACTGTAATCTGGTTATACCCACTATAACCATCCATAAATGAGTACATCTCATGTACTGCAACTTGATCCAAAATTCCATCCATAAAGGGTATAGGAAACATATCAGGAACTGTCTGGGCATTCAACTTCCTCTAGTCCACATAGACTTGGAGTTTGCCATTTTTCTTAGGCACAACCATAATAGGAAATAACGACCAATGGCATATCTAAACCTAGCACGTAGGAGTTGATCCAACTCAAGCTTTAACTTGCTTGGCATAATTAGGATTTATTCTGTACCTTTGCTTCTGTATTGGTTTAGCATGATCTGACACTAACGATATCTTATGTTGACACAACTCAAGAGGAACTCCCCTTAATTTTGTGTAGCTCCATGCAAACACATCATTGTATCTGAAAAATGAATCACTTATCATTTCGAGCTGCTCGGAAGAAAGATTGGCACTCACCACTACCATATCTTGTGTTCCAAGATTCAATTCTTGTGTAGGCTCTAGAACTAACTGTTCAGTACCGCCGAGTGATAGTCACTGGTATCTCCTTCAAAAGATCCTTTTGCTTAGAAATCTGCTCATCCCTTAACTTTTGCTTGATGTCTGTAGCTGCTTGAAAAATGTATATCTCCCCAATGGGTAGGATGTGTAACTCCATCAACCGAGACTTAACATCCTATAGAAATTGATCTTTGACTTCTAGATTCTTAGGTCGACAACAACTCAGAACTTTCTGAGGGTTGGTCAATGTACACACATCTTGACCATCTATCTTTATAGTCATTTCTTCTGTACCCCAATCATGGAGTACTTTTACACTCTTCAACCAAGGCCTTCCTAATGAAATTGGGTAGGCATGCTTCTCCATAGCAATCACAATGAAACTAAATGGATAATAGCACTTAAAGACCACTAAAGCATGTTACATCATGAGGGAGAAGAGAAAATATAGGATGCACTGTTAGAGCAATGCAATTTTAAGCAACTTCAAAGAGTATTATTTTGAGGCAAAATTGATGGTAGAGAGAGCATCACTCCAGTGGTGGCTTGAAGCAAATTAGTAATAAGTAATATAAGATGCGAGTGATATTTCTTCCATAACCTCAAACCTTAACAACTTTTATTAAATGTTCCACATTATTTAAAGTGTGATCTAAAGACATGCATATACCAAGTGCCTAATGATTGACAGTGGATTGGAATGGCATCCTTAGCACCTCCTCAAGGCCACGGACTTTGTCCTTAGATAATCTACATTGCTAAGGCCATTTCTAGAGTTCAGAGAGTAAAGAGAAGGGTCGAGTTAATTAGCTTTCACATATTTGCATTCTTAAAAAGGTTTTACTTCTATGCCCCAAGCTTTCACATATTTGTATTCTTAGCCTCATTACTTCAAAGGATTTAAACTAGTCTCACTTCGATCCTCATGTTTGAAATTTACCAAAGGAGATTAGCAAAGGTGCCTCCGAGATGAGGGGTGTTCATTCTGCGGTTGGCACAGGGCACAGAGAAAGGGAGAAGTGGGAGTGAGGCAATTTCAAGGTAGCGAAGCATGAAGGAGATTAGGGAGTTTGCATGCAAGAGAGAGAGGGAAAGAGATATAGAGAGAGAGTCTTGCGGGCTGAAAGAGGGATGTGGGCTTGAGTGCATAAGGAGCAGAGCATGAGTGGCATGAATGCGTGCAAGTATGAAAGAGAGAGAGAGAGAGAGAGAGAGAGAGAGAGAGAGAGAGAGAGAGAGAAGCATGACATTGCCATGTGTCATGTGGAAAAGGGTGCCATGTGTCATGCAATGGGGGAGAGTGTTGGTGGCTGGAGGGGACGGAGGACAGTGCCACTTGGAGTGAGTAGAGGGAGAAGGTGTATAGGCATTGAATGTTATTTTGTATATATAATATAATGTAATATGTATGTGTATTACTTATTATACGTTATAATATATTATATATTATATTGTAATGTGTGTGTGTGTGTGTGTGTGTGTGTGTGTGTATGTATGTATGTATATTATAATATATTATATTAGATATTTCTCTCTCCCTCCCTCTCTCTCTCTCAAACCTCTCTCTCTCTCTCTCTCTCTCTTGTATATATAATACAAATATACTATATAACTATAATGTATTTTATATTATAATATTATTGATGGAATTGAAGGCACGAGTAACGAGCCTGACTTATATTTGAAAAATGTGTCGAGCTAGAAGCAAGGTCGAAGTAAACGGTAGGATAACACAACCTTTTGGGCTTATAAGATCAATCAAACAAGGTTGCCCATTAGCTCCTCTACTATTTGCTATAGTTGCGGATGCACTAGGATGGCTTGTTAAGGATGAACTGGACAAGGGTAAAGTAAAAGGAATTCAGGTGGAAGGGGGAAGATAGATTATGTGCCAGCAATTTGCAGGCGACACAAATCTAACACCATACAATGATGAAGAGTCAGTAAGAGTCACACTAGAGTGTTTAAATACTTTTTGTATGGCCTCGGGATCCAAAGTTAATCATGATAAGACGGGGATAATGGCACCTTGAGCCCTCCCCCCCTTTTTCTTTATAATAAGGGTTGTAAAGGGATCATAAAAGGAGAGGTTTTCAAATTACTGGGAATCCCTATGGGTTTCGGGTGCACCATGCAGGACAGATGGGACTGGGTTCTAGACAGGGTCAAAAGCAAGGTGAACACATGGCAAGGGCTGCAACCAACACTAGGAATAAGAAAGTTTGTCCTCAACCACTACATCTGCCCCTCCATTATCTATTTCATTTCTTGTTGGTTCCCAACTAAGAAGTTCCTTAAACGAATTAACAGCTTATTTAGATCCTTTCTCTAGGGAGGAGACACGGTCAATCACAAGGTTCCTAAAGTCAAATGGCAAACATGCACAATGCCAAAGGCAACAAGAGGTTTAGGAATTGTAGATGTGGAGAAATCTATGGCCAGATTCATGGCTCAATGGATCATCAAGGCGGTGCAAATTCCGGATAAGATTTGGTCCTATTTAATCCTCAGAAACATAAATGAGGTCAAGATCGATAGGTGCAAGCACTGGAAACACCTTCTGGTAGGTTCAGCCCTCTTCGGTAAAGAAGTCTACATAGCAAAGGGTTCAAACTTATGGAAAGTGGTCAGCTTGGGAGTCTTTGAGATCTAATGTAATTTGGAAAGTTTTCTCTAGGAAAACGGGTACATTCTCATCCAAGGACTCAATTTGGTTCTCAACCATATGTTTAAATGCCCCTCTTTGTGATGAGGAAGTTAAGAACGCCTTGCGCGTCAATAAAAAAGGGATTCGAGTCTGGGGAGATAAGTGGGACAGAGATAAAAGGAAGTGGATAGAGAATGACATATTAAGGAATAGATTTAAACTGAACAGATTCAACTTAGAGCTGCTATCTGAGACAAGCACTTTGGGACACAGAAGTCGTCTCATGGACGGGGGAAGGTATCCTCTGTCTATTAAAGAATTTAGGTGGGCAGGCCAATCAAAACTCTATCCTGTCCCCATCTTTGTCAAAGGACAGGAAGAGCTGATAGCTCAACTGAATCGAAAATGGATTAGAAAAGATTCGGAAAGGGCTTGGATAAAGAGATTCGAAAAAGTATGGGACAGAAATCGCCCAGAGAAGGAGGCTTGTTTCTTATGGCTCATCATGCACAAAAGAGTCTGGACTACCAAATGGGCACTAACAATTGGACAGGGAGATGGACTATGCCAAAGATGTAACAGAGCTCAGGAAGACATCCCCCACTTGTTTCTAAACTATAAGTTCTCGAGAGAAGTATGGGACAATGTGCACAAACTTTTTGGTTTTTTCACGATTAATTATATGTTTCTTTTGTTGGGAGACGTACCAACCAGAGCTCCGGTCAGCTGGAACACCATGCGCAGCTCCATTCTTTGGTCTTTGTGGTGCAGAGATGCTCTAAGGTTTTTGGTAATGTGCTTGTTGTTGATACTAATGAAATCGTGATGAATGTATGGCTGACTACAGGAAAGAGGTGCAAATCTTGAGATCTTACGACTACAGCAACAACAAATCTAGAAATGCTACAAAAAGGACAAACAAATCGCGAAGAAAGACATTGCCCTGCTGGCACAAATGCAACAATAGGTGGGAAAAGAAGATATGCTCTCGAGCTCCCCCCCTCAGCTGGTACTCTCTCACGGCCAGACAACACTAACGGCTAAGAATGCAGAGCATTCTTTCTCCTTCCCCATGCTTATAGGTCAAGCTTCTACGGCCTCCCCTTTGGTATTGCCTTCCCTTACTGCTTCAATAGTACCACAAGGATCTTCGGCTTACACAACACCTTCTCCTGTGGTCCCCCCTCCCATGGTTATCTATAAGAGACCTGTTTCATGAAATGATCCTGTCGGAGTCACTGTCAAAGTCCGCAATGAAGTCACGCCACCCGACTTCAAGCCCCCTGAGCCTAGACCTAGAACTAGAGTCCGAAAGCCATGCCCCCATCCTCGAATCCCAGGCATGATTGTACTTCGAGAGGTGGGCACTTGGCCCCCAAAGAAGAGCCGTAGGATACGACTGGGTAGATTGTTGTTTTTTGTTACTACTGTTGATGCTTCAACTGAATGAACAGTTTCTTATGTGTTAGGGAGGACAATGTTACCGATCAGAGCATGATTTTGAAGTCTTATGGACTTTTTTGAAGTTGTATATACTTGACTCTACCATATTAATGTAAAGCCGCATTTTTCAAAAAAAGAAGAAGATATATTTGAAAAATGCACAGCTGTGATTAACATAAAGACCTATGACCAGATGCTCATCCCTACAAGGCTTGTTTCCTTCTACAAAAGACTCAAGACCCTATTACAATTGTGCTAATGACTCAACTAGAGCTTCAAGAGCTTGGACAAAGAGAATGAAGGAAGGCATCATCAGATCCTCTTCTAGAAATGTTTGCTACCTCTTAGGTGTGATTTTTTGGTGAGCTTTTTGTCATGAGCTTTTTTTCAACTTTCATGAATATTGTGAGCTTTTCATTCACCTGAGAGAGAGAGAGGGGGAGGGGGGGTTTCATGGAGTGGGGTGGGTGGAAAGTTTGGGTTATGGTTGCAGTTAAGAGGAGAGAGGGGGGAGAGGGGAGATAAAGGAAAAGGGGAGGGATGGTCGCATGGGTAAAGTGGCATGGAGAAGGGAGGGAAGGGGAGTTGGAACATATATTCGTTATCATAGTTAGAGGGGGAACTTATAAGGTATGCAAAGAGGAGTGCAAGGAGGAGAGAGAGGATGAGGAATGTGAAACTTATGTTCATCTCCTAAATGTAAAGGGGAAGGGAGAGCATATGGGAAATTTGTTCATTTTCAAAGTGTATAATTTGATAGATTTGACCTCATATTTGGATTCCTCGTTGAATTCCGGTCATTTTGAGTACCAACATGACCATATTCCGATAAAAATTGGAAAAATGGTGTTTTTGTCATTTTGGCCTGTTTTGGGCCTATTTTGAGAATTGGAAAAATGGTGTTTTTGTCATTTTGGCGTGTTTTGGGCCTATTTTGAGTCTAGCGCAAACTCAAAATAGGCCCAAAACAGGCCAAAATGACAAAAACACCATTTTTCCAATTTTTATCGGAATATGGTCATGTTGGTACTCAAAATGACCGGAATTCGACGAGGAATCCAAATATGAGGTCAAAAGTTTCAAATTATACACTTTTAAAATGAACATATCTCCCATAGTTCCTCCCTTCTACTTTGAATATGGACATATCTTCCATAATTTTTTGCCTCCTACTGCCACTCATATCCGCCCCCCCCTTGTGCATAGTATACACTCTTACACCCCTTCCACATGCTATGAAAATGAACATATCCTATATCCTCTCCCCCTCTTTCTAACCTCCCAAGATTTCTTATAACAAAAACATGTATGGATTTCTAAAAAAGCTCGCAAAAACAAAGGAAATGGTAAAAAAGCTCACATTAAAAAGCTCGCCAAAAGATTTTTCCCCTACCTCTTGCTATCGTCAAGTACTCTTCTAGAAACATTTGCTGCCTCTTGCTAGAAGCCTCCACACCGCCATCCACCGATCAGTAGATAGACCAATCATTTACAGAATTGCCACCTCATCCACGAATATTAGAGCTGCCCTAATCTTCATGCAAAGGACATGTTAACTCCATGCGTAGCTCCTAGAACCTAATTGGACGTTCAATAAACTTCCAAGTGTCAACTATTTTCCCACATGAGAAACTCTTTGGCCAATCACTCAAACTCTTTTATTACCCTTCCTTGACTTAGGTACCCACTACCATGAAGCTTCTACAACAATTATAGATAATATAGTGTATAATATATTATATTATATTATTTAATACACATTATAATTTATACATTTCTCTCTCTTCTCTCTCCTCCCTCCCTCCCTCCCTCCCTCCCTCTCTCTCTCTCTCTCTCTCTCTCTCTCTCTCTCTCTCTCTCACCTCCTTCTCTCTTTCTTATCTCTCTCTCTCTCTTTCTCTCTTAAATCTTTCGTCCTCTCTTGATATATGTGTGTGTGTGTGTCATGGGGCACCAACTCAATGTGTAATATGTTACTGCCCTCATCCAAAATCCAAGGTATGGGGGGACAGGGTCCATATATAATATGCATGGATTTCCTTTAGAAATTTCAAATATGCAAGGGAAAAATATGAAAATTTCATGTCCCCCCTCCCACAATAAATAAGGTATATACCTTGAAAAATATGCAAGATTTTAAGATTTGTACATATTCTTCAAAATATGTGAGACCCAAGGGGAGGGTCTTTTGGATGAGGGGGGTAAAGCAAAAAATACACTAAAATATGAAAACCCATCTTCATTTAAATCAATGTAACTTTTTCATGTGTTACCCAAATTTCAAGGTGTAAAGACATATTTGAAGCTCTTTTAGTGTAGAACACAACGATGTTAGTTTGAATAATTTCTACTCATTGCATATTGTTAAATTCGTGTCATACTCAAGATTTTGATAGGTTTTCTACTAAAGGGAGTTGGCACCCCAGGGTGTGTGTGTGTGTGTGTGTGTTATTATCTCTCTCTCTCACTCTAGTATTATATATTTATGTCTCTTTCTTTCTCGTTCTCTCTCTCTCTCTCTCTCTCCCTCTCTCTCTCTCTTATATCTCTCTCTCTTAAATCTTTGTGTTGGAAATCAGAGTGAGATTCACTCTTCACATAGACTATAAAGAATTACTCAATGAACAACTTTGAAACATGATCAAATGAAGTTGATACACACACGCACAAATCGTCTTTCTAATCATTCAAATTGTGCGCCTCAACTCTACATTAAAAGACCAAAAAAGTCTCTACTAATGACCCTACAATTAGGATGCAGCTACACTATATGACCTACATAGACTCATGGCGCTGAGGGTCGTGGTCAAGGATAAGGAGAGGGAGCGCCATCATTTCGGTGGAGTTTTGTAGAAGCACCGCTAGCTATTATAGCACCACCATGCATCACCATGTGGATCTCATGCACTTGTTCCTTCATCTGAGGAGCTAGCCACGAGCGAGTAGATACGTCGGTCACCCAATCATCTTCAATGAAGTGTCTCACCGGTTAGATGTAGACATGTGATTGTACTAATAACTGAAATCACTATCATGCTATCAAACCTTAGTCTGAAAAATGTCCCTATTAGGATCATTCCTCTAACACCCCCTATCTAAATAGAGCATTAGAGCTTCATAAACACAATCATTCTCAAGCATCATAGCCAAAGCATTCCAATCACTAATGACTTCAAAACGTCCAGTCTTGGTCGAGCAAATAATTAGTCACCATCCCTGCTATTTCTTCTGGTGTCGACCCCTCCACCAAACATGCCTTGGTCTTCTCTCTTTCAATCTCCTTGTCCTTTTGCTTATTGACATAGAATCTCTCGATGTGTCTCGGTTTACCACAGTAGTAGCAAGCACGCAATCCTCTAGTCGTATTGTTTTTATCTCTTGCAGTATATGTAGTGTCACTGGGAAAGAAGCTCTCCTCTCGCTTCTCTTTGCTAAGTAACCCAATGCGATCAATGTAATCAGATGACGATCAATGTAATCAGCTTCGTCATCTAACCTGAGGATGCGTGCAGTTTCATTGAACCTAGAAGGAAGACTTTTCAATAATATGGCTTCTGATCCTCATCTTCGATTTTGGAACCGAGATCTAGAAGTTGTTTCAGTAATGCTTGCATGTGATTTAGAAAAGTTGCCAAGTCTTGATTATCATTCATACGAAGATCATACAACTGTTTTTTCAAATTTGCTTTTTTGAGTGATGCATCTTGACTCCAAACAAAGCTTCGAGGATCGTCCAGTTTGTAGCTGCCGACTTTGTGACCTCCAGATGATGGAAGTACTCCTCTCGTCCCATCGCACCAATTGCTTTGTCGTTGTTCTTCTTCCACAAACGTTTCTCTACTTCACCAGTTGTCGGCTCCTTCGATGATCCGGACACAATCTCTCACAAGCCCTTCTGCATGAACCACAATTCTACATGAACCACAATTTTGCCGACAGCTGCAGCTCACGAAGTTTTTGCCAGTGAACCTGACGACAGACGTCTCTGCCTTCCATGCACAACCCTCTTCGACCAACAACTGAGAACACACAGTAGCTAGAACTTCTAAAGGAACTTTTGAACGACAATGTATTTTGCTCCTTGGCCTTTTCGTCTTCCACACTAGCACACGTCCGTCGTCGATATCAAGAGTGCCTGAGCAAAATCTTCTAACCTTGCTCATGAGTTCTTCTTCTCTGAGTCTTCACCACCTTGCTCTGATACCAAATGTTGGAAATCAGAGTGAGATTCACTCTTCACATAGACTATAAAGAATTACTCAATGAACAACTTTGAAACACGATCAAATGAAGTCGATACAGACACACACAAATCGTCTTTCTAATCATTCAAATTGTGCACCTCAACTCTACTCAGTTTGTTGGCTTATTAAGAGACCAAAAAAGACTCTACTAATGACCCTACAATCAAGATGCAACTGCACTATATGACCTATACAAACTCACGGCGTTGAGGCTCATGGTCATGACAAAGAGAGGGAGCGCCATCGTTTCGGTGGAGTTTTGTAAAAGCACCGCCAGCTACTGTAGCACTGCCATGCACCGCCATGTGGATGTCATGCACTTGTTCCTTCGTCTGAGGAGCTAGCCACGAGCCAGATACGTTGGTCACCGAATCATCTTGAATGAAGTGTCTCACCGGTTAAATCTAAACACATGGTTGTACTAATCAAAATCACTATCATGCTATCAAACCTTAGTCTCAAAAATGTCCCTATTAGGATCATTCTTCTAACACTTTTCTCCTCTCTCGATATGTGTGTGTTATTATAATATATATATATTATAAAATTATATATATATATATATATATAATATTGTATTATGTATTTCTCTCTCTTTCTCTCTCGTTCTCTCTCTTTATCTTTCTATCCACTCTCTCTCTCTCTCGCTGCGCATTTACTGCAGTCGTGCGACATGTGGCGGGCTGTCAATATCTCTCTATGTCAAGATCATGACGAGTCATGGTCTCGTCCCGAACCTCCAGAATTGCTCCATCGAAAACCTCTCCTTAAAGAATAGAGCGAAGAGAGAAAGAGTAGAAGATATCGAGAAATAGATATAGATATAGAAGGATAGATAGATAGAGATATAGAAAATGTGAAACCTTCAAAATCTGTGAACACTGTTAATAACCCATCTCTCATATGGGTTTTCATTTTGCTTCATTGTCGTCCCCTGCACAGTTCCCCTTAACATTCCCAGCTTCTACAATCCGTCGACCCCTTGTTGCTCGACTCTCCCCTCTACAATCTTTGCACGTCCATGAGGACTCGCTCAGGGAATCTGTTCATGCCTTGGATTCGCAGCTGCAAAAAGAGCTCCTTCGGAAGCTGCTCGTTACGGCCCTTCAAGCCCTGCAAATGCCAGAGAATCAGGAGTTTGTCATTAAACAATTCGCCAAGCTGCCACGGAGTGAAAAAGGTAGGTTTACCTCTGTCATGGTACAATTCGCCACGCAGATGTGGAGTAATTGGGAGCGTGTTGCCCTCAAGTCGATCATCACCGAAGGCTTGGTGCATTTTCTGATGCGCAAAGCTTTTCTTGTTGCTTTAGCAGGAGCTCCAGATCACGAAGGATCCACCCCGGACAGCGCAAATCTGAGCACTTTGCGTCGATTGAAGGTTCTGAATGTTCATGATTATGTTCGCAAGTCGCTCCAAGCAACCCACATGAGAAGTTGGCTTGAAACGCGAAAGATCGAAGATTGCTCTTAACTTATGTCACCAATAATTTAGCTGCTCTCTTCCATAGAAACTATTTTACACTAAAAAAATAGTTTAGTAGTGCTACTACCCATCCAAGCAAACCATATATTCTTCGGATGAGACGAATGATGGGGAATGGGGTAGAAACGTTCAAAGTTGAGAACATGCGTAATTTCAGAATTGGTTTTGCTTCCTCTACAGTCGACGACACCAATGTATGCCCACCATATTTGTGTATTTCTTTGTGCCTCCCGTTGTGACAACTTTTTCCATTTCACTTCTTCCATCTTGCTAAAGGATTGGACTTAATCTTCTTATTTCACCTTTTCATGCTCTGGCTTTCTTTTGTATGAACAGCTTGCAGGGCAGGTGACTCAGAATGGTACCTCTTAGCAAGATGTGTGCGGAGTGTTGTAACGTGGTATGAAAATTTAGTCTCTTGTCCAATTCAATATTCATGCCAATATAAAGCAGTCCTGGTCTGTAGCGTTCAACAATGTTCATGCCACTGTCAAATTTACTGCAAACTGCAGAGGCTTTCAAGTTGAAGCTTTCCTTTTTCACCTTTTTGATAAAACCTCTCTCTGTCGACCGAAATCTTGAGTTTTGTGGCTTGCAACTGTGTCTGCTTGCAAGAGGGACATCCAATTCCATGTTGAATTTCTGTTTCAGAGATGTCACCTTTTGATTTCAAGGAAGCAAAGAGTTGAGGGATCACTTGCATCCAGGAATTGCATAGATATATAAGAACATCCTTCATTTAGTTCATAGAGTGTTGGAGGGATTTGACTCGCATAGATTTGAACACCTTCTTAGTTTATCAGGTGGAATATATGAAAGCTGAAGGGGGGCTCATCTTTAGTCTTGTGGTTTGCATTTGATGACTTGAGAGGGATGTCATAGCAGGTAGCCATGCTTGGCAAAGTGTCAAGCTTGCCAGCCAACAGAAGAATCTCAAGAACCCAAGGAAACAATGAATCCAACTTCAAACAATATCTGTGCACAAGCAGATGTTTAGAACACGTCAGATCTGGAAGATACACACAGATGTACAGCCAAAGAAATAAGTAATAGATGTCAAATCGAAGTATGGAACTTGCCCAGAGCTGTGCCAAGTTCCAACACCTGCAGCAAACATGCACTGACGTAGACACCAAATCTGGCACTCTTTGCTGCCGCACCACTACCGTAGCTCCTTCTGGATCAACGCCTGCCTTCCACTCTCTTCAGTATCTGCTACAAGATGAGCCCTTCTGCTAAATATAGTCTGTTGTTCTATGCACGACTAGATGCTCTCGTTGGAATCCATTGCAGTGTGCCTTGGGAACTGTCCGTGGCTGACTGCGAGGGCTACCTGCAGAATGAACTGATTTGCCCCTCCAGAGGGCCTTTTTATAGGGCACAAAGCCCTCCCTTCTAGGTCAGCCAACTGGGACCCAGATCTGACCGACAGTCCTGAGCCACCAGCTCCCTGTGCAGAGTGCTGACCTAAGCAGGCTCTGCTGCCTATAAATGGCGCTGTATTGGAGGTGCCTTTGTGCTGGCTGTCTGCCAGCCCATCTGCCCATCATGTGGGCTTGTACCATGTTGCTCCTTTTGTCACAAAAGCTAAGGTGATGGTGCTCGCTACCACCCCTAGAATCTCTTGTTGCTAGAGTGATCATCAGGCGAGGTGTATCACCTTGCAGATTTTCCATCTCTAGAGCCAAGAACTTCTACGGAGCACAAGTAAGGTCCCATTTGCTCTATTACGCAGGGGTCTATGATTGTGGAGAGGACCTGCATAAGTAGAATGCAGATTTTCCATCTCTAGAGCCAACAACTTCTAAGGAGCACAAGTAAGGTCCCATTTGCTCTATTACGTAGGGGTCTATGATTGTGGAGAGGACCTGCATAGGTAGAATGTTACTTCTCTTAAATATTGTGCACACGGAGACCATTCTGATTTGGCTTGTACACATTGTCCTACATGGTTTCATATTCTTGACTACGAGTGACAAGCCTTTCAAGAAAGCTAGCCTTATTGAAAAGTGAAGGAAAATTAAGAGCTTATCTCATGGGGTTTAATCCATCTGTTCCTTTCCAAATGTGTTTTTCCTGTTAACAACATTTTTTGAAAGTGTTGCTGAAGTGCATGACAAGAAAGTGAAGAATAGGAGAAGAAAGGGCGAAGAAACAACTCACAACTATGGAGTTGACACAATAAGATCGAAAGAAAGTGAAGAATAGGAGATGAAAAGGTGAAGAAACAACCCACAACAAGGGAGTTTACAGAGTTAGGTTTAAAAGGTGGTGCATAGAATTGGTGCGAAGAGAGAGGTGGTGAATTTATTGAAATAATTAGTGTAGCGTGCATGCGGCCCATAAAATCCAATGAATTCATTAGTGTAGCATGCATGCGGCCCATAACATTTAAGGGCATAACATGCATATCACTACAAGATTTCCCAAGGAGCACAACCGAGATCCAGTTTGCTCTATTAGTAAACATTTGGTCTACCATTATGGATAGTGCCTACATAGGTAGGTTTAGTAGCTGCTCCAATTTTGCTTGTACATGGTTCTTTTGTATGGGTTTAGATTCTTGACTATGAGCGACAAATCTTTAAGAAAGGTAGCCCTATTTAAAAGTCAAGGAGACCTAATAACTTACCGGGTTTAGTATACTTTCCAAATGTGTTTTTTCTGCTACAACATATTTTGAAAGAGTTTTTGAACTGCAGGACCTATGAAAGTGAAGGGGGACAAATAGTAGCCCACATGAGGAATTTTGGAATTCATGGGTGTAGTATGTGTTTGGCCTATCACATCTATCTATGGTGGACAAGTAAAGTCATCGCTCTAACTCAATTTGGCTTAAGGGTGGTAGGATAAGAAGGAAGCAACATCAACCTAGAATAACAAGGCAAGGTAATAGTCCTCAACCAAATGTTTGAAGAGGTAACAAACATTATGCAAGAGAGAATCTTAGGAAAGAGCATAATAGGATTGTATGGTGGCCAAGAATTGGAATGGGAGAGAGGCAAGCCAACCACCTATTTATAGGCATGAGAATGAAACACTAGCTTGCCTGTGGGTAATATCATTATCTAACATCAATATTTATGGGAGATCAAACAAACTTAACTGTAATCCATACTTCACCAATCACTTTGAGCTAATTTGGCTACTAGAGAGCTGGTATGATTATGCATGGATGCTTCCATACACTACTTAATGGTTTTGTAAGATTAACAAGCTTCAACTAGTAGAACACTAGCTCACTAGTGGCAACCTCATCCTTCAAGATCACTATTGTGGAAGAATTTATGATAGATTCACTAATCGTAAACAACCAAGCTTAATTGTAATTACTGAATTACGAAGTGCATCAAGCTAACTTGATGATGACCATCTTGCAAGCATGTTGAAGCATGTAAATTGCTTTAGATTGCTAATGTCCTACCACGTGCCCAAGTGGACTAGGTTAGGTTGATAAAAGGAGGCCACCCTTATTCACTCATGCATACCTCATTTCCCTGCATTTGCAATCGAGTGTATAGTTAGCCTAGTTGTGGTTATGCATCTCTCTCTCTCTCTCTCTTTCTCTCTCTCTCTCTCTCTCTCTCCATGGTAACAAAGCTATGGTTGAGGCCTTCCTGAGAGTTCTGAGTATGACTTCTTAGTCTCTCTTGCATTATGTTGAAGGTGGGATGGAGTTGCGCTTGTCATATTGTGTATATGATTTATGTTTGCCTTCTATGAGGCATCTCAACTCTCATTCTTTTAGGATCACCACATCCATTTCATGTTTTTCATGATCTTGCAAGGCTTGCTTGCATATCTCACTCTCAAATTGTAGAGGAAGTTGTACCATTGACTTCTGGTTTAAGAGCTCATCAATTTGAACTATGGAGTAGTAGTTATGCTCCCATATTGAGCTTTGCAAAAGAAATTTATGATATTTCTTCATGTGTATTATTTTTTGTCTTCTACATTTACTTCGGGTGTTGATAAAGTCACAGCTATTTGTTTTTAGGTTCTAGAGCCAAGGCCCAACTAGTATTAATATATCCATGAAAGTTGAGATTTTGACAATCTATCTATTGACTGGTACATTTTCCCCATCAAGTTACAAACCCTCGAGCCTAATCTAATACATCAAGATGCTAACAACTAGCCTTATGGATTTGGAGCAAGTGAAGAGGACAATAAATGTTGGTCAATAAGAACCCATTTAACTAGCAAGCTATTTGTTAAGAAAAGTTTTCTGTGATGGTATTAGAGCTCCACGTGGCATAGCATCCCATGGGGTAGTTGTGCTCTTTCCACCCGTTGCCACATGGGGCACCTAGATCTAGGAGCACTATAATGGAAATTAGTGCCATGAATTGCAACGGTGCCTACGGTGCATAAATGGCTCCAACAAGAGTGCAACATAGACTGCACAGAGGAGGCAAGGTTCCACATGGTTAATTGGTCATAACATACAAGAATGAATTGTTGTTTGCAAATGGCATAAGCCTAGCATGGATGTTGGTTGGCATGGCCCGTGGAAGGATTCATTCCTAGGTATTCAACATTTTGCAACTTGAGATTTGGGAGGCAAGTATCACTCCTTGGAAAGTAGTGGATATCTACCCACATGTAAAAATGGTGGAGTCATCTGCATATGCTTGAGCCACAAAAGCTTGCCATACATCTACCCAGATGTAAAAATCACCCAAGATAATTGCGGCTTGAGGAGGGGTGTTGAATTACACAAATGGTGTAAGACACACTAGTGGCAAGGTGGTCAAGGTGGAGAGACTAAGTTCCATATACAACGGTGCATGCTACTTGGAAGCAAGACAAGGCCTAGTACATGCTCATTGTCACTTTATCCCCTCCATCTCTTTTTTAAGAGAGTGACTAGAACGCCATTGGTGGGTGGCTAGGTGGCCTCATGGGCACATGGCCCTACACATTTGATAGGTGACAATCAGATAGATCTGCACTATCTTTGTTGGCATAGATGTAGTGCATCATCTCCCTGCCAGAAAATTGATTGCATGGAAACTATGGAAGTTGGAATTGGGATCACATCATGCATAGCAGATATACTCCATTGAGAAAATGCATGCCACTTTGAGTTAAGAACATGAAATCTTTATAGCACTTGCCACGAAAATCATAAAAGTGAAAATTTCCCTTATGAACTCTTTAAAGCACTTGGCCTTCTTTTGAGCTCCTCAATATAGAGCAGTAGCTATCTCACCTGCCAAAATAGGTAGAAGGGTGAATTTTCATCTAATAATCTACATTAAAAATTCTAATGAACTAGTGATTGGTAATGGCACACAAAAGAATTAGTTGCCTATAACTATGAATTGCTACAAGAGCAATGTTCACTATGGTTGAAAAAGTCAGTCTGGTCGTAAGACTTCAATAGAACGACCATGAAGGTGAAACTTATTCTCTCAACGTAGGCGAGGACTCTCAGCTATTGTCATCGGGATACCCAATTGAATTGCAACGCCTAGCCTTGGCACTCTTCAACTCCAGTGAATTGAAGTAATCGAGTCAAAGTGACAAGGATAAAAAGATTTCCTATCGACTGTATTGACATCTATCAGCTCTACAAGATGATTATTGCCTTCAAGTCTTTACCATGTGTTCAAGCATTCAAACCCTTCTTTCCTATCTTGCTTGCGTAATTCAACAAAACCTTTATGTAGAAAGATAAGCTAACCCTCCAAATATGTCAAACACTATTGCAAGGTGAACCTCTTAAAATCGTATTGTATGACACGCCCTTATCCCTCATCTATAGGATCAAAGAGTTTGATTTGCTAAGAGATCTCTCATATTTTGATCTAAACGAGTTCAATACATTGGTACTTTGATACCAATTCTAAAGACTTACACTAATAATATCTCAAGAGCTTGATATTTGCCTCTAAGTTGTGGAATTTCTAGCATCGAATCCCCCATGATCTTTAGATGAGTGATACCCACTCTGATCGCTAACCTAAGTCCTATGAGCGATGATCAAGGATCTCCACTTGCTCAAATTATTTGTGTAGCCATATCCCATCGCAGCTCCCACTTGTGTGATATGTCCTATCTCTATTTAAAGCACTATATCTCAATCGAGCCTCCATGAAACTGTTGAACCCTCCATCACTTTCCTATCACATGCACACACCAAAATTCCACGATTGAGCATACAATTATTAACATGCGATCTAGGAAGTGATTGTTGTGCCCCTTTGTGCCCCAAGTTCATGTCACTTTTCTAACATAGTAAGGCTTAATCTTGTTGAAGTTTGTCCAAGTTAGGGACCACTTTTAGAAAGTTCAGCTACCTAGATGATGTTATTTCTTCCTACAACAATGATCATCACCAGTCCCCATTGCCATAAATATTGAAAATTCCTTGAACATAGTTCATGCCTTGAACAAAAGAAAAGAACTTAATCATTCTCCTTGAATTCGAAGTCCAAAGATCCCTTATCATGATCATATCATTTTTGCTCCTTCTCCTTGGAAAGAGCATTTAAATAGCCCTTTGAAACTGTTGTAGCATGTTTGTGGTAGCCCTTTACTAAAATGGTCCACCAATATTCAGCCTAAGGATTTTCTACACTATCATTTGACAAACGAAATAACCCCCACATGATGACGCATGAGGTTCTTGCAAAATTAAAGCCTAAAGGGATTTCATTTGATGTTGCACATCACTTGGGGACTCTCATGTTGTACTAAACCTCTATGATTGTATTACTAACTTGCACTTACTTTTGACTCCAATCATATCCTTACAAAATTTCATTTGTTTCTAGGTACTAACCAATCATTGAATACCAATGTGGGATTGTATCACACCTGAATAAATATCCCTTGATCCAAACTAAAAACTCTTCACTTGATAGTGAAAAACCTCTAGGTCCTCAAATTCATCAATTGTGGGGTTGTTATTGGCATTCTAATATTAGTTGTAGCCAAGGAGGTTTCATTTATAGTTCATAATTGAAAGTCTCCAAAAGGACTATCCTTTTCATCAGCCTATTAGGAGGCTTCAACTTGCTCATCATCAACTTCAAAGCCTCACTTTTGACAAAGAAAATGGTCTTTGATTTTAATCAATAATGACAATTTTTTAGTCGATTCAATGACTGTGAGACATAATCTCTCTGGTCAAGTGTAACATGACTTGACTAATAGAAAATTTCACCCTCATTTTCAACTAAAGAAAATGATAGGGTGATACATCTTTGGGTCATGGCACTGGTCTAAATAGTACACAACTGTTTGTGGCCCTATTGTATGAACACAAAAAAAGTCCCTATTTTAATCAGGTTGAGAACCAAGATAGGAGCTTTCTCTAACATCAATTTGAGCTTCCCAAAAATTTAATCTTGATCCTTTCCCCACTCGAACTCTTTATTTGTCTAGGCATAATCCTTAATAGTACATTTGTTTTATTGTTGCTTCCATAATAAGGGGTAAGCTTTGGGTAGGATAATCCTTAATAATACATCTATATTATCCCATGCCTCCCAAAAACTCTATGACTAAGGAACACTACGTGGAATAGTGAAACAATACATCTAACCATGCCTCCAAAAGATCTCTATGACTGAGGAACACTATGTGGAATACGTAGCTCCCCTGACCTTCTCTAGTCCACTGTAATCCCTCTATAGCTATGATAACATGTGCTAATATTACACCATAAGGTACACCAAACATACACTTTGTACTGTTAAGTCAAAAAATTAAAATTCTAAATGACTTGTTCATGAACCTTTGAGAGCTTCCTCGCACATTTCTTAATCTAAAAGGCATTACATGACTCCCAAAAGCCCCAAACATAGATAAGAACATGGTTTTCAATTTATCTTTAAATACTACAACTATCTCATTATACCTTATAAAACAATCCATAAAACTATATAATTCATTTATAGATACCTAATTGCAAATTTGATCAATGGAAGGTAGAAGGTAGGAATTATGAATTATCACATTATTGAGTTCCCTATAATCAAGGCAAATACTTACCACATTGATGTCTAATAGGTGCACCATTATGACACCTTTACTTGGACAATTAACGCAACTTCCAAGGGCTGCATGATTTTAGCATAACATACTTCATGAATCCTATCTCTACCAATCTTCGACAAGGTTGTAAACTTAGCTTTGCATCAGGTCTCAAAGGAATGCTGTGTATAATTCTTGATGGATGTTAAATACATAACTCAAAAAACATTGCATCACGATTGATCATTACCTTTTTGGAAAGAGGATAATAAAACTTGGTCCATTGATTTCCATCTACGCTACAAATTTTTGAATGTGCCTAACTAGCACACGCTTGATTTCTATCTATGCTATAGCCTTCTGGGTGTGCCTAATAAGCACACGCTTCATTTTCTTATGAAGGCTTATGTATTTGTTAGATTTGGCGATTGAATCCTAGAATCATAACTAGTTCTTCAAAATTATTGGGGTTAGATTCCCACAAAAAGGAAGGGGGATTTTCTATTCTACATGCCTACTCACAAATAATACTTTGAGATTATGATAGGTCATGCAATCACATAGACAAATATCATGCACAGATTTATGAGATATTCTTGTAGGCTAGAACCATGATCCACTCTTATTTGAATTTTCTTCACACCTTTAGAAGTTTCTAGGTTGATGATTCTCATGTCAGCTTCTCTTACTATGGGCTTGTTATCATCAAGGGCATTAAAATCATCTCTTCTATCTCATTCTAGAAGAGTTTATACACATCATCCACATAGGATTCACTTATAGTGGATTCTGAGTCATCATCTGTGGTTGAAGTGTACCCCATCTCTGACAAATCTACCGGTTCTAAGGGTGGAGCTTTAGGATAGGCATCAACTAATAATATTTGAACCTTGCCTCATCCTAGGATTAGGTTTCTAGTAGGGATATGAATTTAGCAATCGGATCAAACTATCCATGGCAGCATTGAGTACAATGATTGTCATTCTACTATTTGAAGTACATGAAAACCAGAAATTGTGACTACTATAGATGCTGCACATCAACCTAGCATAAAATTCTTTACATGGACCCATGATTGTTGATAAGTTGGCCATTTCTTTTACCCAATTCACATTATTATTCTCTCATAGAAGTGAGGGGATTTTATAAAATTTCTTCTTAATCTCCTAGCAAAATCAAGCATAAAGTTGTTTTTCAAACAAGGATGACTCAAATAATTTACTAGCTAGCATATTGATGGCCTATTTGTTGGGGTGTATGTCTTTATTGATTCCTTTGTCTACATGTCAGTTCTACTTGAGCCAATGCATTCAAAGAAATCTCCATGTGCGCAAAAACTACAAGTGCTTGCCATGCCATCTGATCTGACCCAGAAACCACAGACATTACTTTGGGCTCGTTGATGCGAGAGCCTATATGACCATTGCTACTTTATTAGGATCCATTACAATGCCATCTACCAAATCGACATGTCCCAACATGTGATCACTATGAATAGTGAATGCACACTTCATCGAAGGAGACTTTTGGGTAGCATAGTAAATACAATTGCAATTGCTTCAAATGGTTGGCTCGTGCTTTGAACATGCTAAGGTCATCCAAGAATATCCTCATGAAATCCATCAAATAACACGCTAAGGTCGTCCAAGAATATCCTCATGAAATCCATCAAATAAGGCCCAAAAGTCTCATGTATGGCTCTCTAGAACATCAAAGGAGCATTTTGCAACCCCAACCACGTGACAGTGCACACACACCCCATCTTGTGATGAAGGATGTCTTCGGTTGATCCCTGACAACAGGGATGTTTTTATCAAAGATATACTTATATATTAATATAAAATGTTGGCGAAGGTTTATTGAGCTAGTTTTTTTAGTTTCACAATATTTGTAGAACATACTACAATTTAATATATTTTCTTTTGAATTTTAAATAAAAAGTTATAAATCTTGGCAAAACTTTAAATTTTTTCACGTAAGTTTCAAATCTTGGTGAATTTTTCAAATCTTTATTTTTTAAAGGATGTACAAACTTTCGCTTCTTAACGAAACTAATAGGAAAAGTTCATCAATGATCCTTGGTGCCATGCAAATCTAATTGTAGATACTATACCGATCCAAGAATGAATATTTTCATACCCTATGATCTCATCCAAAATTGAATCCATGTACCGTAGTGGGAGTATGTTTGGCATCATAGCCATATTCAACTTGCGGTAGTCTATATACATCTTGAGCTTTTTAGTCTTCTTCAAAACAATCACAATGGGAGAGATCTAGTCCGGATTTTCAATTTGTACGATGAACCCTACTTCTACTAGGAAGCCTTCCAATTTTTCCTTCACTTGCTTAGCCATATGCAAATTCATGCAGTAGCGTTGCATTTTCAATGTTATGCCATTCACTCTATGCTGGTTAAACTTTGGGTCGAGGCCGCCTTCCACATGCTTGACATGTGATCTCACTTACATTATTGGAACACATGGACATGAGACCCACATCTTTATATGACTCACTCTTCCTATTTTCTAAAATTCCCAAAATATCCTATACACAAATAACTCTCACCCCATACCAGGATATCTATCATTCATATGCATGTTATTTACAATGATCCATTCTACTCATCCTCTCAATCCCATACAATATCTTAGAAAATGGAAATAAGTGAGAGCCACTAGACTATCACTTGATACTCAAACTCTTATCAAACATAGAGAAAAGAAACACTAATGTCAAATAAAAGATATCAATTTTCGGTGTCATAGTAGGTATCTCATTCAACACTTTGTGGGATAAAAGCACGGAGCATATGCCTCAATAGAGTAGAGCCATGCTAGATGGTTCTAGAGAGATACAACATGTGATACCTAAAGTATATAAGAAGATAGACATCCTACATGAAGTCAACACTTTGCTTAATCAACATGGTTATGAGAGCCTATCCACATCCACATTTGGAAGGATTTGAAAATCAGACTTAAAAAATGTAGCCCTTGCTAAGACAAGTGAATTATCTAAATGTAGCTTGTGCAGTTGGATCAAGGCTCAATTGGCAGCCAGAAAAAGCCAAGATAAGTGCAATTTGTTAATGGAGGAGAGAAATATGAATATGATACAAACAAAGCTAGAGGAACCTATACTATGCATGACATGGGTACTCCAAGATGGATCCACAAAATATGTATGCATAATCCATGATAAGATGGACCAAAAAAATATGGTGATTCCAAGACTTCGGGTGATGTCCAAGGACACCAACTTTGCATGGCAATTACAGGTTTCACTCAATGGAAATGCTTACCCATAGGCATGGACACGATCATTGTGGACACTTCACCCACAACGATTTGTGGATATCTGACCCCAACCTAACAATAAGATCGCTCTCAATTCATTTTTGCAACCTTCAGAGGATGGATACACATGACCATGGAGACCTTGCTACAATTGATGGGATTCTAAGAAGACCTATTCGCATTCTAAATGCTCTATGCTCAAGAAATGATTTGGACTCCCATTAGAGTTTTGTTCAGGTGCACGACTTTCCACAAGGGGACTTGTGTGCTCCTTGTGTGAAATTGTAGATGCAACGATCACAAATGCAAATCTAGATATTGTATTAGATGGTGAACCAAAGTCTGCCACGGATGCCATGACAACTTCCATTGCGAGGGTTGCAAACACATATAGGAATTTGTTTCCGTCACATACACGTGAAAAACCACCCTCTTTAGACAGAAGTGTTATTGTTGAGCCACCATACCAAAAGTTTCCAGAGAACTAGCTACTCTAGCTAGATAATTGTGGATCTAAAAACAAAAACAGATACTTATTTGCATATCTTTCTCTTCTTGTAGCAAGGGGCATTTTCAAGACTATTCAATTAGGCTTCTTGATGGTAGGGGACACACGAGGACATTGAAGCAATGTTCAACAAGTTCTCTAAGAGTTTACGAGTGGGACAAACATTCACTTCCCTCATCTAATGGATACATTCAAAAAATGTACATCATCTTCACTAGCACCATTTTTTCTTATGCGGGTTCCTAACTTCAAGGATTATGTGGATGGCTACCTATGTGATGGGCAAGAAGTGCTAGTTGGTCATGTAATGCCATTACAATTTTGATTTTTCATGCAAGGTGACATACCTATGATGCAATACAAGGTGCATCCAAAATCACCGAATTGGATGCCCATTGAAGGGGGAATTGAAATGTGGAAGAAAGATAGCAAGAGACGACCATTTTTTCCAACAAAATGTCTATATATATTTCCAATGGTTGAATTTGTGAGAGACCACTTGCAAGTAATATCAGGGATAAAGGATTATAGTAAGTTTTGGGAGATGCAAGTGGAAAGAATGCATCATATAAGTCTTACATTAGGCATTAGGAAAAAAGGGAGATCATTTTGGGGCCCTGATAGAAATTCATGATTTCTTCTATTTTGTTCTTTCAAAACATGAAAAAATAATAAAATACTCATTAAAATATACACAAGTACTATAAACATGTCAGAGGATAGAAGAATAAAGATATTCTTCTGTATTCAACACTTAGTATCCCACAAGATTTTGCATTCAATGCTCCTACAAGCCACTTCTTTCTCTCAATCATTTTGCAGTCACCTCCACAATCCATTTAGCTCCTCTGTCAGAACACCATAACCAATCTCACCATACCCTTGTTTTTGGAACTTTTCAAGGCTTACCACTGTCATTAACTCTTTGCTTTATGAAAAGGTAATGAGATTGTGAAGAAGTGGAAAAAAATTTCTTTGAAAATGGAAGTGCCCAAAAACAATACTATAGAACAAGCCAACAAGAAATGGTAGCAACATCTTCATATTGATTTAATAGAAGAATATACACCTTCACCAAAATGACAGTATGCAAGTTCCATGCATAGACAGAACATGAGGAGAGAAGGCTTATAGCATATCGACTTATGGTGTGATGGAATCATTTATCCAAAATGTCTACTCCGAAACTCTACTCCTCCATTTTCAAATCCAACAACATTGCTGAAGTTTATGGTGATGGAAACAAAGGTATGCATGGATACGTCATAGCTCCGTCTAAAGTTGCACATATGTTTAAGTGTTTATACAAGCAAGAGGAAAATAGAAAATGTAACTAGCCAAAACCTCTTGATTGAAAGATGAACTACATAATGAAATTGAAGAACATACAAAGACAAAAGAGAAGTTATGAAAAGAAAGATAAAAAGCAACCCCATTGGAGGATAGGCTTATATATAAAAAACTTTGCAACCTTGCAGAATTCAAAGTGGGAAGTGGAGGGTGCAAGTGGCGAGTTCAAGAAGCACAATAAGTTTCTTTTAATGCTTTTGCTATTTGGAATGTATCTATGTTCAATCTTGTTATATAGATGGAAATCGAGCAAAACTCTTATGTACATGTGATGTTTGTAGAAACATTCTGGAGCCTCAAAAGGAGAATGTCGCTCTTCGAGTGAAACAAATGAAAGGTCTATTTTCAACTACTTTTGGGAAAGGGATGATTGAGGAAAATAAATTTAATACCATCAAACATGACCTCGTGCATTAGTTTGTGGAAATCAACAAAGTTGACGTGAACTCAATCCAAGAGGCTCTTGATGAGAGTGGAGTTAGCAGGAAAGGTTACTCTGTTAATTTCAAAGTAGTATCATCAACTTTAAAAGATCACAAAATCAAACATGAGCTTCTTCCAAATTCTACAGAAATATGGAAATTAAAAGAGGTCTACTCGACCAAGTAGATGAATTTATTAGGCATTTGTTGCATATTGAGGGTGTTTGTGAAGGTAATGAGGGTAGCACTATGCATAATCCTTGGAATAATATTTTTGTTGATCTTGAGCAATTATAAAGGAGGATGGTTGAATTCTATGGAATTAAGAGTGACCATCATGCTTATGAATAGAGCTCTTGACCTATCAGTAACAAACGTAGATTCAAAATATTTCAATGTACAATAAGAGAAGTACATTAGGTGTTTGGGTGCACTTGAGGTAAGCACAAACTTGGACTTTAAATGATTTTTCATATTTATAATGTGTTGATAGATGTTTCTATTTATAATTCCTTGATGCTTTAACAGAGTTGCATTTTCTAGTGGTAGGTTAAGATAGAGGACCATCAAAATTTATTTTGGGTGTTCCACCATATGGAACCAGTAGTCATCAAAAACCAAGTTCAAAGAGGGCAACTTCATATCAAAGGAAAAGGTAATATCAAAGTTTATTGGCATAGGGTGGGGCCCTCAAGACCCTCAAGTGCATGTTCAACATAAGCAAAGGAGATAATTCAAAATCTCCATGCCTTTACTTCAAGGAGCCACCAGCCCATGTCATGGATTCTAAATGGGGAAGGAGAGCTCCTAATAGGGATGTAGATCTCAAAGCAGTCCTGGACATCCCTTTGTACGACATACATATATGCACATTGCATACTTTATGTTGAATCATCAAAAAGTTAGCTTTTAGATATATTGGATTTGCTTGGAATATTTGACCAAAAAATCATGGGAAAAAGAAATTGTTGCAGTAGAAAAAGTATTATCAGACATGGGTCTCCATGGAGGAGATGTTCATATCAGAATAGATCGTAAGAAGTCAACAAATGGAAAGAATGTTCCTATCAAACCATCAATTGGTGGAGTCAAAGACAGAAGGATTTTATCAAACCCACAAAGAGAAGGAAATCTTGGTAGATGATCAAGATATGTGTCGAGGGAGAGATATGGCCTTGGAAACTTGTGCATAATGCTGTTAGAGATGATGAGGCAAATGGAGTTGCTAGAAATGTTAAAGCAAAAGTATGGAAGTCGTTAGACAAGTTATTCATAATTTGTGACAAAAAGACATGGACCAACAGCAATCACCGTGCATTAGAAGAGGAGCTTAAAACTTTTGGAAAATCAATGAAACAAGCTTGGAAAAGTTGCAATATAACATGATATATGGTAAGAAAAGCTAATTTGTCTTGTAAGGCATATCTTTTTGGTACTTGCTAGAACAAAATAGTTTACTTAATCTTTTCTATGATTACACCATATTATCTATAACCACCTTTTGTATTTTGTCAAAAAGTATGGATGCCCTGCAATTTGGTCCACACAAGGAATGGAGAAGTCTCATTACACTGCAAGAAATGCATATTTTTGACACGTGCAACATTTCAAAGGACTACAAAAGGCAAATAGTCTCAAAGAAGTATTTCAATGGTTCTAGATGTATACTACAAAGGCTGAAAATAAATAAAAAATTTGCATTTTCACACAAGTTAAACTTGCCTTCAACATGGCACAAAAGAAAAGAAGAAGGAAAATCTTAGACAACTCAATAGCTGCAAAAAACATGTAGAAGGAAGGCAGTCAAAGATCTTTTTGGATCACAAGTGGATTGATAGAGCTTAGAAGCTTATTAAATAAATGCAACAATGTACAACCCATTCGAGAAAAGAAGAGACTATATGATGTATTCTAAGAGATTTAATACAAATTTAGAGTTAACTATCTTTTGTTGTAGTCCTTTATAACAATGAAACATATAATTATATAATTGGTTTTTACTCTTTTTCTTCTTTCTCATCGAGTTGCCCTCCTTCTATTTGTTTAGCCTCGGGATTTCAATTTAATCTCTAAACCTTATAATATGATGTTTCCCATAACCATGTAGATATAGAGGATTTTAAATTCCATGTGCTCGAGCATACACAATGTAGGTCTGAAAGTACCCCACACTTGGGCATTGTTGTCCTGGGGAATACCCAAAAATGTCCAAGGAAAATAACTTCTAAATTAATATCACTTTGTCTTTCCACTAATTCACCTAGTACCCACCAAGAAACTTTGATAACTGAAAGGGTAGACAATTGTTCAAGTCCCCTTTCTCTGCTTCCCATGGATCTTTTAAGAAAATTGTCATCTTCAATATATAGCTACAATATCAAACATACAGTAATGGGGAATATGTACACAAGTCATAATAAAAATGATCTAAGAAAGAAAAGAGTTATAGGATACCTTCATGTTCTCATCATCCTCCAAAATTTTATCTTTCCAAAGGTCAATGCTTCTTTCCAGGCTACTCCCTAGTTTTCTATGCTCCTGTACCTTTGGCTAAATATTCATCTATGTTTTGATGTGATTGAAGGTCTCATCATCATCTCCTTGATATTTTTGGAATTTTCGAAGCACATTCGTATCTTTTAGAACCATCAATTCATCATCTTCAAAACCAACATCTTTGTGTAGACTACAAGATTGAGCAATTAATGCGATGGAGTAATCTTCCCTCAAGCTAAAGAGGACGAATATGTATGATAGAAGATAATAATCTTGACCTTGAATGGTGAAGGATGGAAGCATGGGGATAGCAAGAGTATATGCCTCAAAATTTAGTTTGTCAGTAGATATTGCTCCTTTAAGTGTTTCTGACTTCAAAGCTACAAGATCCAAAGATGTAGCCTCTTTACTCTCTTCCTCAAGATTAATATCTTGCTCATCAAACTCATGTACCTCTTCAATAATTTTGTCTTTTTCTTCAAAAATGGGTTCTTTGTGGGAATATTCCTTAGCCTCATCTCGCATGTCTTCATGAGCTCCATAATAAAGATGTAGGAACATAGCAAAAGAAAGGCTCTCTTCCAAGGGCTTGCATCTTCTAGCATGAGTTTTGCAATTTGCATTGTATATTTGGGGTAGGGTATTAAATCTCCTAATTAGGTACATGGGTCCACGTGGTGCAACTTAAGGCTCCCCTCCTAGACCTTTGTGCCATTGGAGTTCACTAGCCTTCCCATAGCCTAACCTAGGACATCATCTATAAAAATCCTCTATCCTCTGCTACCCCCCTTTTGTGTCTAATACAGCCTACCTCCTCACATCCATCCTTTGTACTCTATTTTCCCCCTTCGCATCTACAGCCTACCTCCTCAGATCCATCCTCCACGTGCCCTTTACCTCGAAATGTACATTTGAGATGGAGTAAGGTATGCCTCAATCTCTCTCTCTCTCTCTCTCTCTCTCTCTCTCTCTCTCTCTCTCTCTCTCTCTCTCTCTCTCGCATGCGCATGCCTCTCTCTCTCTCTCTCTCTCCACCCCATCCCCACCCCCCTTGGGTCCCAAATCTATTATTCTGGATAGTGTGCATAAGAATGCAATTTAGAGGGTTGTCTAAAGAGGGGATCAATGCATGAGAGATTTTGGAGGCTTGGGCTACCTAGAGAAGGGATCAAAGTAGGAGAGAGAGAAAACGAGAGAGAGAGAGAGAGAGAGAGAGAGAGAGAGAGAGAGAGGGGGGGGGGGGGGAGGGGGGAGACGGGGGGGGAGGAGGGGGAGAGAGAGGGAGAGAGAGGAGTAGGTGGTAGATCAATGAACACGTGGTTGAGAGCACAAGTGGGCACGAGAGATGGAACCAATGGAGGTTGCGAACACAAACGAGAATAGTAGCAGAAGATGGAGCTAATGCAGGGAGATAGAGACGGAGGATATCACACAGAGACATTGGAAATAATGCTAGTAGTTGGAGCCGTACCTACTATAACTAGTCGTTGGTGCCTTAGTATACATGCCTTGTACTCGTTGGAGCCTTGGTATACGTTCCTTGAACCCTTCGCATGTTCGAGTTTCATATAGTAGATGGGTCCACATGCTGCTTCTTAAGTCTTTACCGGTTGGATTTTGAGAGATCTGAGATTAATTTTTACTTTCACTTATAAGAGAAGTGGTAAAGGAAAAATGAAATAAATATAATAATTTGTGCACATAATCAATTATGTCAAAATTCACATAGGTTAACCTCCTCCATGTGATGAATCCAAGGAAATTTTTTTGGTTAAAATTGACATAAGGAAGGGTCAATTTTGGCCTCCGCGTGTTAAAATCCCCCCTTTTAGGGAAAGGGGCCAGCCAAGCCAAATACCAAGCCTAATTAGGCTTGGAAAGATAGGCTTGGTAGATCACCAACCCTAGTGGCCACCATTTGAGGGGTGGCATGGTGCACATGTGGAGGGTTGACTCATTAGACAGCTCATCTAAATTGCATCATCATCCCGCCATGTAAGTAAGTTTGACTATGGTCACCCATGCCACCTCCCCACCTCTTGCCACCTCACACATCATCAATGTCCATGTCATCAGCTCACCCTCTTCCACATCATCACATGAGCTGCCACATCTTAATGATTTGCCACCTCACCATTCTACATTTATGCCACCTCAGCCACATGTGCCACATCATCAAGCCACATCATAGGCATGGTTGGAGCCTAGTCATCAGTCAACTCCCACCTCAGTCTTCCACCTCATCTTTGCCAATTCATCATTGCCACCTCGTGCTGCCATATCATAAATTCATGTCACATGCTTGGCCACCTCAACTTGCCACATCATGCATGATGACCTTAGAGGCATGGCACATGATGTGCCACCTCAACAGTAAGCATGGAGCCACATCATCCATCAACCATGCTCATGCATGCATGCATGCCCATGCCAATCTTCAAATTGCATGGTTATGCCAATATTCATGGAATTTCCCATGCCAAAAAATATGCGTGGAATTTCCCCCACCAAAAATTATACATGGAATTTGATTCAATAATTAGCATAGGTGAATTGTATTGCTACATAACTATACCAATACACCATTTTTAAAGCATAGGTTAACGTATAATATTTGCAACATAATCAATATGTTAGTACATAGCATTAGGTTAATATGGAAATAAAATTAAGTGAAAGCGTAATATTTGCATAACATAATCAAAATGTTAGGACATACCATTAGGTTAATTTGGAAATAAATTAAAATTAAACATAATAATATACCATTATATTATGCAAACATGAAATCCGATAGGATTGGATTCCTTTAAAATTAGTGTAAAAAAATAAAATTATGTCAAATTAGAAGAGCCACTTATTTTGGCAAATCACCACAACCACTAGATTTAGCCAAACTAAATCCAATCAAGATTCAGA
Organism: Dipteris shenzhenensis; assembly: GCF_047967505.1. NCBI lineage: Eukaryota > Viridiplantae > Streptophyta > Polypodiopsida > Gleicheniales > Dipteridaceae > Dipteris > Dipteris shenzhenensis. The sequence goes on from NC_141604.1 coordinate 30,149,187, forward strand.
TTAGAAGAGCCACCAAATCACCACAACCACTAGATTTAGCCAAACTACATCCAATGAAAGCCAATCAAATCTAATGAAGATCTAGGGGATGATTGTCCAAGCTCTCTATAAGAGACTACTTTTTTAGAACTCATTTCATGCATCATTGTTTGGAGCCTCTCCATTCTTGCCTTCCCATCACTTGTCACTTTCTCCTACCTTCATTGAAATGGATTCTCAAAGCCGTAGATCTGATAGACATGATAGAAGTAGGAAGCCCCCTAAAAGAGAGCCTAGAGAGCGAGAGTGAGAGCTCGTGTTGTTGATGATGCACCCTTACCCCCGCCACCATCTCCCACCTCCACCTCCACCTCCACCCCCAACTCCCTTCCTCCCTCCTCCCCCTCCAGCCCCCCCCCCCCACCACCACCACCTCCACCTCATCACCCCCTCCCCTCCCCCCCCCTCCCATGCATACTCTCTCCCCTCCCCCTCCCCCCATACCCTCTCCACCTCCTTACACCCCTTCACCTCTTCTCCCTCCACCCTTCCTCACCCCCCTCCCCCATCCACTTTCCTTTCACCCCATCGGGTCTCCGTTTACCTTACATCCCTCCCCCTACCTTCATGTTCCCCCCTCCATTATTCCCTCTAGCTCTTCCCCCTCCATTCTATCTCCCCCCCTCCCCCCCCACCTCCCCCCTCTAGCTCTACTCCCTCCACTCTACCTTCCCCCCCTCCCCCTCCCCCCTCACCTCCCTCTTGTGATGGATCATGACTTGACTTGCCTAGGACTACCATTCATCATCATGCTAGTAGGATAGTGGAGTCATTATTTAGTGACATTACACAGCTTCACAGTCAGCTCTACTATCTTGCTTTGCCTTGGTGGAGTGTAGGAGGCTTGTTGGTCTTGTTGCATCTAGAGATAGGGTAGTATGTAGCGAGGTCCTTTCTAGTGTTCATCGGTCCAACACATCCATCAAGCATAGGAACACTATAAATGCCTTGGCAACACATCGTGCCATTATGGTTGTCATTAGTAGACTGCAGATGGCTGGTCATGTACACACCACGTCACGTCTCCTTGACATTGCATCGCACACATTGCAAGTAGGTATGATTAGGAGGTAGAGTCTAGAGGACCATGATGTTGATGCTCTTTGGGCTTTGAGTGGCCGTGCACCCCGTAGTGATCGACTATTGGATGATTGCACTAGGTCCATCATACAATAGTTTTGGGAGGAGCATTGCAGGGCATCTCTAGTGTTCAAGAAGGTAGTGTGAAAGAGGGTGTCACGTGGTGTGTACATTGAGCATGGTACATGTTTTTTGGAGTGGTGCAAGGAGTTGGACAAGAGACTAACATGCTTTGGATTGAATGTAGATTGAACTAAACAATGAAAGAACATCAGAGAACTCGTGAATTTGCAAAACAGATATACTGTATTATGCTTCAACAGAGATAAACAACTCAACCTCAAAATGGGTTGTTACAGGACTTTTATAGCTATCCAGATCCCTTCTAACTATTATAAGTTTGCAGTCAGTTATATCTTTTAGTAACAGCCCTTGTTACAAAACATCATACTATTGCATTAGCCCACTACTTATCAGTTACAAAAAGTGGTATCCACTACATGCTTAGTAAGTGCCTTGCCATGGGACAGACTTATCCTAACCTATGCTTGGCCATGTAGGTGGAGACTAAGTCTTCAACACCTAGCACTTCCGGTCGAGTGACTTTTTCTCAAAAAGTTGGAGACTCGAACACTTTACTGGAAATAATCCTTCAGATCAAGCTTGAAACTGTGTCACTGCCAAGTCAATTTCTGTACTTTGATTGACAATAGGGTCAGCTGTGGGCTGTTCTTCCTCCATGTCATGCTGCTCTGCATCTGTTGTATATTCTACTGCTTCTGTAGTCTTAGGCGGACTAGCACACCATGATTGAGTTGGGCTATTCATAGCATCAACATTTGTAAATAATGCATGCAACTTTGTTTCTACCTGGGCATACTGATTAACCTCTTTTGCATGCATAGTAGGAGTTTTTGAGGTGTCAGTAGGTTCTTCTCCTACTATGGAAAAATTTTGCTCAAATGGCATTTGTGTTTTAGTTCCTGCCTTCACTCTTGCCCTAAGATCCTTTAGCTCGTGTGCCATAGCCTCATATGCATAAGCAGCTGAAGCAAATGCTTAATATGGGCATGTAGCAATTGCAAAAAGCCTGCTTTTAAGATTGGCCCATGCTTCTTGTGAAGTTATGCTGAGCTGATTCTTCATTTTAGTCATATCTACTGTGGTCACTCATATAAACACACCGTTTACTTCTACTGCCATTTCCCTAAGTTGTACTTCAACATTTTCAAGTGCACAGATGCGGTCTTTCAGGAGTGTATTCTCAATCTGTAATTCTCTCTGATCAGCTCCCATTTTGTCAAGTTGAATAAAAACTCATCCTTCATTTCTTGCAGCCATGCTTTGATAGTGGGCACGCATTCTTGTTGTACTTTGACCTGCCCTATCAATTTTGCTATGTATCTGTTTTGCTATTCCTTGGAGCTGTTGTACTCTTTAGCCATCTTTGCAACCTCTGCATGTGTATTAGCTAGCTCTTTCTCAAGTTCTGTCTGTTTGAGAAGTAAACTCTTTGCTGCCTCTTTTTCTCTCTGTAAGTCTTGTACTTGCTTTTGCAATTCCTGATTCTTTTTTCTTTGCTGATCACAATTATCTTTCATTATGATTAAGGCATGGTCTACATCCATTGTTGACACCTCCTCATGTGTCCTCTTTGCCAGTGCATCTAATATCTAGGTATCTGAAAGAACATTCAATTCTTGTAGTGGTAAGAAACCAGCTATGTGGGGGAGAATTGAGTAGGATTTTGGGGAGGTCATCTTCTAGCTGCACCCATGTCTGTTTCACTACTGTGTTTGCTCTTGGATTTAGCTTAATCTTCCTTGTTGTTGGCTTTTGTGATTTGCTTGGGAGCTCTGCTTCTTTGGCAATGGGAGTATCCCATAACGATTTTGCTAGTGATGTTCCATACACTGCTTGCATGCTCTCTTCATGTGAATACTTGGCTGCCTCCAAATCTTGTACTACCAAGGCATCTTTTATCGTGGATCCGGGCTATGCCTATTGTCTTGCTTTGTATCTGGGCTATGCTGCATGTTTGTCCTTTGCTCCCTATATTGGATACTCACATGCTTCTCAATTGAACTTTATGCTCCAAATTTGAATAGAGTGGTGATGATTGGCGAAATCTTTGAGTGTGCATTCATTGATGTTAAGTTCTTTTTCACAATTTTTCTCATGACCCTTGAATGCAGGATATGAGTCCAAGTGATTGTGGTCCCCTTTTTGGCTGCTCTAAGCAAGGTATATGAGTCGCGTCTCATGGTGACAACGAAATACTTTTTGGCCATCTCAGGCGGACCGAACTCTTGCTGCATCTCTTGATCAATATCCTTTTGATATGTTACCTCCTCCCTTATCAATGGTAATTGAAAAACTTCAGCACAATGACTTCGGGGGTAACCATCAATGTATTTGTCAACTTACCTCCCGTTTTTTGGAAATACTCATATTTTTTGAGAGCATTGGGTGAGGATTTCCAAGCCGCCCAGGGCAGTGTCGCATAGTGTAGCAAGTCGATCTTCTTCAGTCACTTTTGGTTCTTTTGCACGTCTAGAGATACTTTGAATCTGGGGAAGGTAGCTGTAACTATCTACTTCTTCAGTGCTGGCTGTGGTGTCTCATAGTTGCTCTGTGTCTCTTCATTTGCTTTCACCATGACGGTTTTCTCTACAGTAAGGCTCTGGCATGGGCTCTTTTGTGCGGGGGTCATTGGCTTGTTCCTGGGTGCCACATCTGAGTCAAGGAGGGTGATAGAGATGAGGAGGTCGAGGGATGGCTATTAAGGTTGAGAAAAGATCGGGGTTGTAGGGTGGGACTTACGTTTCAGTGCCATATGTACCAGTTCATATGGCATGGAGCTTGCGGGGACTAGCGTTTTCTGGTTGATCTTTGTGGAGCTTGCTTGTCGACTGGTAGTCAGAGTTGGTGATTGGGGGAGAGTTGCATCGAGCTCCCATCATCGGATTATGAGAGTCCTTGTGAGGATTGCATCGGTGTCATGTGTAATGTCCATGATTGGGCACGCTGAGGCTGGGGAACTTCACATGAAAGTGGGGAATTATCCACATAGTGTGGGTGGTGAGGTCGTATGCTCGCATTCTAAGGCAAGAGTACGATGAATCTTGCGAATTGTGTGTCAGATGGGACAAAATTCCCTTAGCGGCAATGGATAGTTGGCTAGCGATAGTTGGGGGTGTGGATGGTTGACTTACTGGAGTCAGGGTGAAGTCAGATGCTAGGCGGTGTGCGCACCTTTAGTGAGAAGAGGGGTGGATGCAAGTCGGCGGTCCTCGTACGTGTCAATCGGATGTGACACATTGCTTTAGGGTCAAACATACTTTGGCTGGACAAATTGTGGTGGAGTGCTAGCGGATGCGAGTCGGATATATCCAACTGAGCCGGTTGTGCTGTCGGACTGCACCTGTCCTAGTTGGAGGCATGTCGGATACCAGTCGAACTGTGTTGTCCAAGGAGTCGGACTCCTATCAGACCCCAGATTGCTACTTTGATCACATATAGTTTTTTTGTATGCTCCAGCTCTCCTGTGATGACATTATAATTAACCTCTTGTTTTCCAAGATAAAATAAAATTACCTGATTGGATAGTTTGCTGCTTTGTGGTTGGTTTGATTGTTCTGTCGGGCCGGCTGTCGCTTGATGTCGGAGCTATTTTGTCAGGGTGGCTTTTGTAGTAATCTTTGTTGCTGCTACCTCGCATAGTGCTTTTTATTTGTTGCTCTTGATTTCTTCCATCTGTTGGTGTGAAATAATTTTGATATTGCATTATTTTCTTCATTCATCACTAGAGATTGTTCTTCTTTGATTTTTAGTAGACTGAATAGTTGTAATCTCTTATATCCTTGTATAAGTGACGTTCTTCTATAGGTCCTTGTCTATGTGATATACATAGAGTTTGTACTTTGGAGATGCTTGGTACTTTGGTAACCTAAAATGTTGAAATAGAGTGAAAATATTCTGTTGTATATACAAAATCATGCAAAGAAACTGTATTTATTTTTGCCTCTATTGTAGGATCTTCAATATATGGTTTCAGTCTGAAGCCATTTACTAGTTTGTCAAATGTATTACCATGGAGATCTAAGAGAATAAATGTCCCTTGTTCATATGCTCTCTCTCTCCCTCTCTCTCCCTCTCTCTCTTTCTCTCTCTCTCTCTCTCTCTCTCTCTTTCTCTCTCCCTAAGTCTCCCTCTTCTCTTCTCTCTCTCTCTCTCTTTTCCTCTCTCCTCTCCCCACGTTTCAAAAGGGACATTAAAAAGAAGCTTTTACACCAAGAGACCACACCGTAATATCCTCCCTTATATGATAATGAAGATGGTAACATCCCAAGTGATGTTGTATTCAAGCATAGGGAGAAGGAAAGGATCATGGGAGGCCATAATCTCAGCAAGCCAGTCTGTGCCAAAGAGAAGAGCGATATGTTGTTGAAAGAAGATCCTGTGGCTCAACATGACATGAGCTGATATATATCAAGGAGTTTGAAGGGGCTGATTGGGTCGGATGGGTAGGTTTTGGGGAAACATTGCACCTCCTTCATAAATACCTTTACAATTAGCTCAAAACACTCTCCAAAATATCATAAGACACAAAGACCCATAACTTTCGCTAGAGACATGATGTAAATATTCAATCATATATTGAGATGTGCCTTGAAATGAGCTTTGCTCTGATATAAGTTTCATAAGAAACAGAGAAGCAGTCGGAAAGATATGGACAGTTTACCGGATGCGGGTAAAAACTATCTGAAAAAGAAATAGTCACACACAGAGAGTCATAGATTTTTGGTTTAAAATCTAATATAATAACTGAAGACATAAGATGATGCTCCTTAAAGAGAGCTTTGCGTGATATAAGTTTCATCCAAATCGGACCATCGAGCAAAAATTTATGAGCAAAATACTAACAGGGGGTCAAACTATCATGAAAAACACCTACTCCTTCTACTGGTGCTGACTTTGGAGAATACTACCTCCATGCTTAGACTTCATCAAAGATCCAAGTCCCATAGAGGTCACCTAGGAGGGAAAAAAGAGCCCCCTTTGTGGCTTGGGAAATAGATAAACCATGTATGCACAATGAGCAGCCGAATAAATAACATTTTTGAGCACTTTGGAAGAGAAAGCTATGGAAAAAAAGGGAAGAGACACTCAAGAGAGAGAACCTGAAGTGACCTTCATTAGTTGTCAGTATGCTGCAGGGCTGTATACAAGACAGGAGGTAGGTGTGGATGTTTTATTGTCTTCAGTATCTCTGAGAGCAGAGTGTAGCAAAGTCACCTACAATTGTTGATGAATGCTAAAGGCTACCTTGGGACCTCTATTTGTTTAATTTCTGCTAGGGTGTTAATGTTTTTTGGAGGGGGAGGCTCTTGGGCATGCAAATATTTGAAGTAAATTTAAGATTGTAGGAAAGTGAAGTTTAACCTTTAATATGATCAACAACCATTTTGGCTATGATCTTGTAAATCTGCTTGAGGGAGGGAGAGAGTAGGGAGAGAGAGGGAGAGAGAGAGAAAGAGAGAAAGAGGGAGAGAGGGAAAGAGAGAGAGGGAGAGAGAGAGAGAGGGAGAGAGAGAGAGAGAGAGATGTTTATCAGAATGAAACGTGGGGAGAGGAGAGAGGAAAAGAGAGAGAGAGAGAGAAGAGAAGAGGGAGACTTAGGGAGAGAGAAAGAGAGAGAGAGAGAGAGAGAGAGAGAGGGAGAGAGAGGGAGAGAGAGAGAGGAATGAAACTTCTGTGCTAGAGGGAGAGGGAGAGAGAGAATAAGTGGGATGAGGATAGAGAGAAAAATACTTAAGAGTTATCAGAGAGAGAGAGAGAGAGATTAAGAGAGAGAATGAGATGTCTTGACTATGGCTACAAAGAGATTTAGGAGTCGAGAGAGAGAGAGAGAGAGAGAGAGAGAGAAAGTAAAGAGAGTTTTATATATTTACATCTTTTATATTATACTTTTAAAAATTTATAAAAGAGTGAATTTATGGTTTGTTTTGAAGGTGAGATAATATTTTTATATATATTCATCTTTTAAATTGAAAAATGTTAACTTTTCTTTAGATACTTGTTCTTCATTTATATCACATGCAGGTTTAGCCTCTACATCACAACCCCTTCTTTTGCATATTTAAGCCTCTTAAACCCCAACACATTAAAATGAACACAGAAAAAGAAATTATTTATTGCTTTTCTTCGCTTCGACGGTTGGTTTAGCATAGTTTAGCATAGATTAGATTGCCTTAGAGGAGAGACAATTCTCCAAGTTGCCAATCGAAGCCATGCTCAAATTTTTCTAACTAGTTCCTAATCGTTGTCAGTCCCTTCGCTCACATGCAGTTTAACACTCATAACATGCTATTAAATAAGACCTTTTACCATTTACCAAGAAGTTTATCAGTGGGCAGATTGCATGAGCAGATATCAGTGGACAGATTACATATATCAGTGGACAGATTACATGTCATGGGACATATTGGAGCTTGATGATTATTGGTTATTTTTATTGCATTTGTATAAATATTTAAGCTCATTTATTGTCATAAAAATCCTTGTAAAGCCTTTTATGCTAATTTTTTACATTTATTGTCATATGAAGCGCCTTGTAATAAACCCGACCATCCCGACCATTCACTAATTAACGAGTATCAGTGGGATGCATAAGTGGATATCATGTGGGCTACATAAGTGGATATCAGTGGAACAGTTTTTAGTGGATAGATTGCATCAGTTGGGTATCAGTGCACAGATATCAATGGATGGACAGATTACATGAATCTTCATGAAGATTGAAGCTTTATCACTAGACGACATTTTATATTACTTGTAAAGCTTTATTGGCTAATTCTTTTACATTTGTACAAATATTTAAGCCTTGTAAAGCCTTTTAGGCTATTTCCCACATTTATTGCCATATGAAGCCTTGTAAAGCCTTTTGGGCTATTTCCCACATTTATTGTATCAAGGGTTGTATATTGTACTTTACTTGTATGTATCTAAATTCTTCATTATCTTTTCTTGTAGGATTATGGAGCGATCAGCTAATGTGATGGCTATCCTAAATGACTCTGAGATCAGAGAATGGGTTTCTGATGTCACTTTGAATTTCAAAGGAAAGGAATATAGCCCCAATGGCTTTGGTAGGTGGACTCGATATCACATGGGTAGAAGAGCTTGGTTTCTTCATCAAAAGGAAAAGAGACTCTTTTTACTTATGTCAAAAAGGGAGTTCAATGGTGTTGAAGATCCATGGGATGCTACTTTCTTCAAAAAAGATATGACTTCAAGCCTTGTAGTAGGCATAATAATTCAGCGAAAAGACACCTTTGTGGATATTTTAACAAAGAGTTCAGATCTTGAAGTTGGCGGTATGCATTTTATTGTGTCAAGGAGAGACGCAAAGACCTTTGTGATGCCTCCTCCTCAACCATCAAAGTTTCCAGAGCTGCAAAGGGCATTGGAGACTCTTTCATATACTTGGGAGCAATTTCCTAGTGTGGTGGCAAAAAGGATGCATGCAAAGATAATGTTTGAATACTTTCAGGATGCAGAATATGCTCCTCATATGCAAGAATCTTCACATGAAGGAGATCAAAAAGCTCAGACTTTGATGCAGGGACAAGAAGAACAGGCACACTGTCACAAACCTATAGAACATGTGCGCAAACTTCTAGAGCCAGAAATGGTGGATGTAACTAAGGATGATGAAAAACAAGCCTTGAGTGCACGGGAATTAGCAAAAATTGAAGAAGATCAAGGTCGATCCACTGCAGTTATGCTAGAAGCTCTTGCTAGCAAACCACGATGTGAAATGCAAAAGGCTAGTACTGCAAGAGCCACGGTTCCAAGCAGTAAGAAAAGACATCGTCCCACTGTAGAGAAAGATAATGTGGATGAAAAACGGTCAAAAAAAGGAAAGATGAAGAAGACTCAGAATCCGAGGCTAAAGATGATCAGGATGAACTCACATCAATCAAAAATCTTAATCTGCGTCTTAATGAAGCAGTTACAGATGATGATGTGGGATATATCTGGGGTCAAAGGACGTGGTTTGTGAATGCCAAAGATGTGGAAGCTGCAGCTCTCTTTACTAATAGCCGAAGCCTTGATATATCCTACGCAATGCAAATACACGAGGCTTTGAGAGATGGTAAGAAACTTGTGGCAAGCAATGTGGTCTTGCGCCCAATAATGTTTTGTCCAACCAAAAATAGTTTTCTGGATCAAATAACATTTACAGGGCCTACACATTTCGAGGAAATCTTCAGTCAATTCTTTAAAGACACTCTAAAAAATATTCCACATGAACAAGGCGAAGAGGCACAAGGAGAGAATATGCTAAAGGAAGTCAAGAAGGAATTTCTCCTTCATTGCAGATTCCAGCCCATTGATGGTCAACATTGGGCTTATGCTTGTAATCAGATCGCAAGGGAAGCAAAGGAGGGCAAAAGACTCACTCCAGAACAATTTGTAAAGATAAGCTCATTCCATGTTCTCTACCCATGCGTTCCTCCAGGCCCTGTGCCTCAAATCGTATACCTCCAAACTAGTTTCGTTGGCGAAACTAGCTTGGAGCCTTCTTTTCTCTGCCTCTGCTCCATCATTAAACACAAAAATGACATACTACAAGAGACTCTCACTCCTATAGTGATATGGTTTCGCCAGCGAAACTATATCCTGAGCCTTTTGCCCTATGCCTCCTATCCAATGTTTTGTGTCCCCTTTGCTGTTTCGTTTCTCTGGCTCCTCCCCCCCTTGCCCAGTTCCTTTTAGACCTATCGAGAGCCAGAGCGCAGTTATTATATAGTGCAAACTTCTTCAAAATCTTGTGGATCACACATGTAATAGCTATCAGTTCATACCTCTGGATATGGTTTCGCCAGCGAAACTATGATCTTGCCTTCTTCACATACTGCTAGTTATAGTTGAAGGGAGCCTCACCCATAACACGAAATGTTTATTCTAAACTTGCATTCTGTTATCAGAATAATGTATTGAGGATCTCCATTTTTTTCAATCATTTAAAATTGGCAAAACTATGAATGGCATTTTTATTTGATCATTTGAAAGATGGTTTCACTCTGTCATTTTTCATTTAATCATTTCAAAGATAGTTTCACTGTGTCATTTATTTGTTTTTCTTCTTGTGCAGGTGAGCTTATTGAAAGTTGTGCAACAAATGCCTCCAGCAAGTTTGGTATCTTTTTCTTTTTCTAGTTGCATTTTACCTTTGCATTTTTGCAAATCTTGTAATCGAGTTTTTCAAACGTGTAGAGAAAGAAACGTGATGTGTCTAGTCCTATCACAAGGAAAGGTGGCAAAAGGAAGAAGCAAGAGTCAGAGGTCAAGAATGAACTGAAGGAGCTTGAGCAAGATGATGTGGAGGATATCATTCCAAAGTGTGTTGAGAGACCATCAGGTGTAGATATTTTAGAGCTTCTTATAGTAACTAAAGAAATTCCACCTCCTCGAATTCCCTTGTGTCATTGTCTCATAAACCCAGTTGTGCGTTAAATTAGGAATGATTTGACCATTTTGAAAAGAGCATTTGGAATAGAGGGATACATTCTGACAAAAGGGTCTTCCAAGGATGTTGATGATGTCACAAGAGAACGTTGGGACAAGAATTGGAGCTTAGCTAATGATGAGTTTGAATCAGAGATAATTGGCACACCATGGAGCTTTCTATCAAACAAAATGTTCTTCGTGAGGGAAGGAAATTTTCGTACGGTATCTTGGATGGAAAGCATAGAAGAGCTTTACACAAATATCAAGTCTAGACACACTAGAGTGCAAGCTCAAATTATTGAACCGGAAGCAAAGGATGAGCTTAAGCTTGTTGCTGCTCTACAAAGATTTAACTTGTAAGCCTTGTTGTTTATGTTCACTATATTGAGCAAGAGGGTTGGATTATTTGTATAATCCTTGAGATAGTAAGTGCTTGTAAATGAAACCAATTTTGATCCATTTAAGTCAATGGTTGTAGGCTTAATGAAGATGCAATTGTTGTTACTAATCTCAAGGCACAAATATTTGTACCACACAAGCACACTTGTATCGTGATGCTCAATATTTTACTTAGGATCTTAGTGAGGAGGAGAAAAAAGCTATTGAGTTGGCAAGACAGAAAGAGGTTGGAAGTCGACGAAGGGTGTGGTATCCCATCACCCAAACTATTCTTGGGAGGATGGTATTTGCTGTAAGTATTAGTTCTTTAGTTTATATATTTTCTTTTTTTGTGACTTTGTTGAAAGGGGAAATGGAAATCCGATTTTGAGGCTCAATGCAAGAAATTGCATTCTTCCATGCCAAAGGATGAGAGAGAGTCCAAGATTCATGAGATTAAAAAGACTATGGGAGCAACATATTGAAGAAAAATTACATGGGTAAGTTTTCAATTTACCAAATTTTGTATTTATAGATCACAAATTTGAATTTGTACTCCACAAAATTCTACGTTTTATATCTCAGATATTTGAATTTATAGTTTGCAAATTTGAATTTATAGTTTTCAAATTCTGATTTTACAACTCATAAACCATAATATATGATTTGAAAATTATAAATCTATAGTTACAACTTGCAAATTTTTAGTTTGTACTTTGAAAACCTTAATATATGGTTTGTTGTGTGTATCAAAGTCTCTTCTAAAACTTTACTAAATTTTGGCAGATGCTTTCAATAGTCAATCCTTCCCATGGCAAGGAGTGGTTTAATGTCCTTTGGAATTTACCATTTGAGGATATATCAATGAAGATCACTTTGGAGAAGCTTTACCAAGTATCAATTGCAACCTATTCCAAGGCAAACCAACTATCTATTCTTTCTCTTCTCGGTGTAGATGACAATCTAAAGGAGAGAACTTATGGGATGCCTATGACTGACCATGGTTTCATACCTTGGCTTGCAAAAGAAGTATGGATGGACCATGTGTTGACAGATGCTGGGCGATTGCTTGACCAAGTGATGAAAATCATCAAGCATTGAGGGTGCAGCTATGCTTCTAGACAGTCCTTCTATTCTGGAATACTTTGATGGCATTATAGTGAGACACAGGCCTTTTTTGTTTGAGCCTTTTGCTTCATTGATGACAGTTCCTATTGTTCCATCCAAGCAAGTTGATCTTACAAATGCCAGCAGACGATTGGTTTACATGTGCGTTTTGGCTTTCGAATTCAATGGAAAGATATCTTTGTATTACCTTGCATTCTCTTATATTATCCTAAAAATCATTCAGGTATCTCCATTATTTGGCTGCAAATAAGAGTCTTAAGGTGGTACCATCCATTTGCAAGGCTTGGACTATGCTTGCACCTGCTACTTATTGCATGTACACCTCTCATATTTTAGAGAGAATAAGCATAAGGATGGTCATATATTTCATACGGAGTGGGAAAGGAAGCACTGCCCTTGGTGGATCGAGATGAACATGTATTGAGGAAGAGAAGGAAACTTATGATCGCCATTTAAAAGGTGAGTGCAAGTCAAACTCGAGTTCGTCGGGCAACATGGATGAGGCACAAAAGAAGAGGCTTGAAGAGGAGCAAAAAGCAATAGTAGAAAAGCAAAAGGCAAGTCATGTCACTCCAAATAACAAACGAGGTGGAAGACCTAAACCAACAGGCACTTCTAACACAGGTCTATTTTCTTATAACTCTTTCTTTCATGTTTCAAAGTGATTAGAAGCTTCCTACAAATTTAATTTAGGGTCCTTTGTTATTGTAGATAATGATCCATGAAAGAAGGAGTCTCTTCTTAGCAAGAAAGTGTGTAATATGGATATGGTTTATGTTCCTTTGTCCACTTTCTCATCATTTGCAACTGGTATCTCACAAGAAAACTACAAAGTTTGGGAGTATGATTCTGTATCACTTGGAAAAGAAGTTAAGCAATACAAGTACGATGGGGCTTTTCAAATCATAAGAAATTTCTACCATGAACTTGGTGGCATGAAGAAGTCACACAATGGAAAAAATGCTGCATGGAGTGTATTTTTGCTTGATTGACCTTCCTACAGGATCTATAGTGAGTGGAATCAAGGGTGGAATCCCTGGATGGAACATTCTAAATGAGGAGCAGATCTCATGCTCACTTGCTATTGCTTCATCTGTGATGGATGATTATGGATGGACATTGGTGATGTGTTCACCTGTATCCACTTCATTCGTTGAGCATTTGGCAAGACAAATGAGACTAGAGGTTTCTTGTAGGTGAGCAATATATCATAGTTGATAATGTCTATTTATGTGAATTGCATTCAGCTATTGGTATCTTATAGTTAGTACATGTAGATGGATCGTGGAGACAGGAGATTGCATCGATGTTGCGGATAATGTTGGCTTTGGTGTCAAGGTATGTCATTTGGCTATTTACATGATTGTCATGTTCTTGTTTATTCGTATTTTATTTTTCTCCATTAGCTTTTTCAATCTATGTTTCATGTAGATTACCGCCTTTCAAATCCTATTGTTCTCTAGGATTGGCAAGAAGGCACATCATTATCTTGATAGGGCAAATAAAGTTTCCCAATCCCTTAAGGTGTGCATGTACAATTATTTCATCACTCATTACTTGCATTCAAGTGTATGGTGCATAAAACAAGGAAAGGGTGGACATTGGCATGGTGGGTTGGAGAAGAGTAGCTCCATGATGTTGATGTTCATGGAGTTGTTGTGTCCGATTGGAGGCTCTATGCTTGAGCTTTGTGTAGGTACATCACCTAGGATGAAAGCAGCAATTCACTCAGGACGTCCATGCATGGCAGTGGACAATGACAAAGAGATTTGCACAGGATACTTAGAAGGCATGCTTAGAGACAACTTCACAGAGGCAGGGCCTTCAAGTGTGAATCAAGCAGTCCTCATGATAGATGATGAGGAGACAGACTATGACTTTGATGCACCTCTTGATTAGTGAGTAATTTATTTGACCTATGTGTATAATTTAAGCATGGTTAGATACTAACTAATTGGGCTTAGTGTTCTGCCTTGCTATGCAGAAGATGTGGCTACCCAAATGGCAGGAGATAGCACATTCGATTATGAGTTGGTGGAGAGGCATCATGGACATCTAGACTACATAGATGACTTGGCTGATGAGGTCTAGAGAGCATGTCCTGGCTTTTTATGGATTGATGCAAAACTTAATTTCTCATGTTTTCATTATCATCTCATGTAGACCTAGTTTCTTATGGATGGATAGCCATTACCTTCTTATGCAAACCTTAACTTCTTATGGATTAACAGATTATGGCTTCTGAATCATGTGATTTTAATGTTCTTTGACCTAATAATATGAACATGTCATAGTTGTTTTGGAAATGTATTGCAAGTTGTAATTTTTAGGTTTGAATTTACAGTTTGGAAATTCTAAATTCGCATACCTTAGTTTGTGAACTCTAAATTTAGAGTTTGTAGTTTACAAATTTTGAATTTATAGTTTACATCTTTGATTGTTAAAATATATATCCGTCCCTCTATTGAGTTTAGAAAGACTGAAAACAAATAATTGTTGGCAATCTCACAAGCTTGAGGGGAGGTATTAATAAGCATATCTACTTAAAAGTGAACAATGCCACTAGTCCTAATTTTGTTGGCATGTTGAGGCTTATAGAAAATACAATGAACGTGCAAATATAATACACACAATTGCATCATGAGAGCATTCAAACCAAGGGTATATGTCTTTGGCTCTTTGTACCTTGGTACATGCATGCAAGATTAAAGTTAAAGTAGACCAATACGGCTATTTTTATGTCACTCAATTTGGACATCTAAGTAAGAAAATTATCCATAAGACTTTATCTTTGCATAAGCTTGCCTCTATTTTAATCCCTAGTAAGACTTTTATTATGTGCAATAAATTAGCAACTTCCAAAGTTGCAAAAATACCTAGAGGTTTACTTTAAAATCAATTAAAGAAACATGTGCTAATATGAGCGCTGTCGATTGAGGTTTAAAAAAAAAGATATTCCATAAAAAAACATTCATTCAAGTATAACTCCATTGAGTGTCGCTCGGATAATCCGCTCAAGGGTTACCGCTCATAATATGTATGCACCCCCTACTGGTTGTTGCATGTAGACTTCCTCATCTAGATAACCATTGAGAAATGCATTCTTGACATCGAGCTGATACACATTCTATCTAATGAGTATCGCTAGTGATATCAAGATTTGTATGGAATCCATCTTTGCTACTGGAGCATAAGTCTCATCATAGTCGTGACCATATTGTTGTGCAAATCCTTTTGCAACTAAGCTGGCTTTATATCTTTGAATACTGCCATCTGGATTGTCATTTGTTTGCTATGGCCTTATTTCCTGGTGGAAGGTCACATAATTCCCAAGTATTATTCTTATACAAAGCATCCATTTCTTCATTCATAGCAGTTTGCCATTTTGGTTTGTCTTTTGTAGCCATGATGGTAGTCATAAGAGCATAGTTGGTGGTTTCCACCTGAATTGCTTTGCCTTTTTGAGTATATGTCAATCTGGCTGGTGGTCTGCTTTCCCTAGTAGACCGTCTGAGTTGTTGTGGCTCTGCTTGGGGTGTTGCTGGCAATTCTTGCTCTTCTTCATCAACATGTCCTGTAGATGACTGTGAAGTCGATGCTTCTATCTCCTGTTTAGGTGAGGTTTTCCATTCAGATTCCTCATCAAAGATTACATCTCTGGAGATAATGACCTTGCGATTGATGGGATCATACAATTTGTATGCTTTTCTTTCTTCACTGTACCAACCATGATGCATTTGCATGACTTTGCATCCAATTTTCTGCAATGATCATCATGTATGTGGGCATATGCTATGCAACCAAATATGCGGATATGCCCAATGTGTGGCTTGTGTCCAGTGAATGATTCATAAGGAGTCATACCCTGTATCGGTTCGGTAGGAAGCCGATTAAGCAAGTAGTTTGTTATAGCTATTGCTTTTGTCCAATACTGATTCGGAAGATGCTTTTCACTAAGCATTGCTCTAGCACTGTCTGCTAAAGTCCCATTCTTCCTTTCAGCTCTTGCATTTTGCTGAGGAGTATTTGCACATGTGAATTGTCTTCAAATGCCGTGATTTTTGCAAAAGTTCATGAATGCTGAAGACATGTATTCACCTCCTCTATCTAATCTCATGACCTTAATCTTTTTGCCTATCTGGTTTTCTACCATGGCTTTGAATTCTTGAAATCTGGAAAACACTTCAGATTTCTCTTTCAGAAAGTAGACCCAACAATATCTGTTGTAGTTGTCGATGAAAGGCAAGTAATAAAGTGAACCATTGATGCTGCGGGTCAGGGCATAACCCCATGCATCTGTATGTGTCAAATCAAGAATACCTCATGCACGAGAGGTACTTCTGACAAAGTTGGTTTGCTTTTGTTTGCCGAAGCAGCATGCTTCACAAACTTTTCCAAGAAACTATAGCTTCGTAATCCTAATTGCCATATTCTGATTTCTGAGATCTAACAAGTACTTGAAGTTAACATGACCATATCTCTTGTGCCATTTTGCAAATAGTGGCATCTATTGTGGTTGAGCTGACATGGCATGCTTATCTGGTACTCTAGCTAGCATTCTGTATAAGCATCCTTCCTTGACACCTTTTGCTACTAGCTGACATCTTTTGGATTTGTCTCTGATAGTGCATTCATCACCGTCGAAGATGACTTTGTAATTGTGTTCCATCATTTGACCTAATGACAAGAGGTTCTTGCTGAGCTTTGGAACATAAAGCACATCTTTCACTAATCCTTTCGTACCAGTGAAATTGTTCATAGGGATAACGCCTATCCCTTGAAGTGGATTTAGTGTATTTTCTGCTGTGTAGATGACATTTTTCTGACCTTCTAATGGTTTCATCTCTATGAACCATTCCTGAAGATTTGTCATTTGAGATGATGCACCGCTGTCGATGTACCAAGGATCCTATTCCACTTGGTTGACTTGATAGCCATAATCCTCTTTAGGATTGAAATCAGTGTCTAGGTACACTGTATTAGTTTGATGCTATTCCTCGCTTGCAAGAAACATATTTCCATGTTCATTTGCAAAATGACTGTGACTAGAATGTCCACCATAATGATTTCCCCTGTCTTGAGAATTCCCTCGATTACTGCTAGATTGACTGCCTTGGTCATACTGCTTTTTGTGGCAATCTCTTTCATAGTGTCCAAACTTGTGATAGTAGTTGCACTGAATGTTTGACACATTGGTGGATGCATTCCCTCGTCCTTGGAGTTTTCCTCGATTGGAATGATTTTCTCTTTGCTGATTTTGATGTTGCTGAGGATGATGCTGATGCTGATGTTGATGCTGACTTTGATTTTGTTGCCGATGATGACCACTTTTCTGATATGATCTACCTCTGCCTTTGCCTTTGCCTCTGCTTCTGTCTGAAGCTATGAATGCTTGATCATTAGAATGACCTTTTTGTGCTTGAATGGCATGAGTCCTGAGTTCTTCACCAAGTAGGACTGACTTAAGTTCTTCTAGTGTCAAAATTTGTTGTTGGTGGATGGCAATACTCTGGACTAGATTCTCGTATCCCTTTCCTAGTCCATTCATAATGACTTGAACCATTTCTACGGGGTTCATAGTCTCTCCTGCTGCTGCAAGTTGATTGTTGTAGTTTTTTATGCGGAGTACATAAGCATGACCGGTTTCGCTGATGTTGCGGGAACTCTAGTTG
This sequence comes from Dipteris shenzhenensis, assembly GCF_047967505.1. Taxonomy (NCBI): domain Eukaryota; kingdom Viridiplantae; phylum Streptophyta; class Polypodiopsida; order Gleicheniales; family Dipteridaceae; genus Dipteris; species Dipteris shenzhenensis. Next base: position 30,167,003 of record NC_141604.1, read on the forward strand.
ATTTGGTTTCTCAAGGTGAGAATCCTGGATGTGTTCTTGGACTTGTAGAGAGCTACAAACATATCCCATGCTTCTTTCAATGTCTTGACTGTGTTGAGCTGTGCTAGCATGACATCTTGCACATTTTGCGTGATCAAGTGATAGGCATACTTGTCTTTCTTATCCCATTCTGCCTGAGCTTGAGCAATGGTAGGATCTGCTACTGGTGCGGAAACTGTTTGTGTAGATGTAGATCCCATTGTAGATCCCATTGCTGTGCTGTGACAATAGATGGAGTAGAGCTACTGGTGGTTGGATTGTCCAATGGTCTAGGTGTAGACCCATCGACATACTCCCATTTGTCCTGAAGTACAAGAATGGTCTCCTTTCGGTATTTCCATGTACCGTAATTGGAGTTGTCTAACTTAGCAGATACCTCCAGATTGAGGTTGCTAGTCGACATGATGCAAGAAATGTACTCAAAAGTATCGTGAAAATCTCTATATGAATCAATTGCAAATACACTGACTATGCCAAGTGAAATCTCTGTACCGTTGGTGAAGATAGAACTGCAATATATAAAATCTGATTTACATTACAAGGCTTGTGGCAATGATGTCAGGAATAGCCAAGTGGCTTTACAAGGTTGAAATGATGTGCACGATGCCGTGAGATAGCCAAATAGGCTTTACAATGGTGGCATGTGTGTGTGAAATCAAATGCTATCTGCCCACAGAAACAATCTACAATGCCTCTGTACTCTGAATTCTGCTCACTGAACTGATGAACATAAGGTTTTAGGTAATGTAATGATGTGAAACCGTATGTGAGAATAGGTACTAGTCTGGAATTTCGTGCATGGCTTAGATTGGCGACTTGGGGAAATTCAAAGCGTCCCCTCTATGGTGATCTAGTCTACTCTGATGTAGATCTATACCAACCATCAATCGATGAAAGAATAGCAAATAATTCTTTTTCTTTTGTTCTTTTTATGTGCTGGGTCAGATGCATCGATGTAGAGGCAAATGTGCATGAAGGAAGTGGTTTTGTCGGCGAGGCTAAAATGTGAGTGTAACTTGTGCTGAAATGTGCACATGATATGATGACCACATAGAGCACAAAAAAGTGATCGACTTTTCTTTTTGGAGCACCCTGAAATTCTTCTTGGATCAAGAGATATGACTTGATCTAGGTGGAGGGGCAAAAGGAGTGCAAATGTGCTCAATGATGATGTGTCAATGTGGGTCACATGTAGCGATGATGTGGCACTGTGACTACAAGAGGTGTGCCAGTGGAGCCTGTGCTGAGGTGGCAAGAGTGGTCACATGAAGTGACTATGGAGCACTATGAGTGCCTAGAGAGGTCAGTGCTGACTGGACAGCTGAGGTGGCACTGTTGAGGTGGCACAAATGATGATGTCAGTAAGGTGATGTGGCAATGATGATGTGGCACTGATGACATGGTTAATGATGTGGCCAAATGACATGGCCAGATGATGTGGCAGATGATGTGTCACTGATGACATGGCACTACAAACGTGTTAGTGATGATGTGTCAGATAAGGCTAACATGGCACTTGCTGATGTGGCAGTGGATAAGCTACCATGTGGTAGTCTCTTAATCACATTCTGATTAGGGAACCATGGTTAAACCTCACCTGGGTTGGCTTGACCAACCTTATCCAACCCTTTTGAGGTGAGGTTGTGGTGAGGACGAGGAAGCTGCCACGTGTCGCTTCATGGGCAACCAAAATCTTGTCGATTCCGATGGAATCTAAGAAAATTTTGTCTCCTTCTTTGTTGGAGCTCATTGGAGAGCGTGGCTGGAGCTCGTTGGATGGAGTACACTAGAAGCCATAAGATCAAAGTCAAAGTGGCGGGGGTAGCAGCTGCAGGGTCGACTGGTTTTGCAATTTACGAGCTCCATGAGAAGACGAAGAATGAGCACATCTATGAAGAAGCTAGCCGGCTATGGCAAAGGCAAGCCTGCGAATGGTTACAGCATTGGAGTCATTTGGATCCTTTTGACTGACGTTGCGCTTGGAAGTTGGTCCGGGCATCTGTCGGTTATGAGGAGCTTTGAGGTAACCTTCTCCACTATACCAAGCGGGCCTCTCCAAGGCTGCAAAATGACCCATGAGGTCTAGTGAGGCATAGATGGAGGCTAAAGGATCCTGGAAAGTAGTGGCACCAGCCTTATATGGAGTCGTCAGGAGAGGTTGGAGCTGCAAGAGCCATCGGTTGTGGAGAGACTAGTAGTTGAGCAGAAGTCTGGTGTTGGAGGCACTGTGGGCTAGAGAGGCATGGAGCAACCCGCCATTGGAGAGGAAGACAAAGCAATGGCTGTCACAACAACTACCGAGGGATAGAAGCACCTTGGATACAGCGAGGTCGTACAAGTTGTTAGTGTAGCTGGATAGAGTACCTAGAGTCGTAGATGCTGGAGCAGTATGTGCAGGAGGTGCAAGGCTTTGTTGTAGAAGCTAGGTGCTACTATTGCAAAAGTGCTCATTGGTACGGTGCTTGGCTAGGCGTTGCTGCAATCCTGGAAGAGTCGGCTCGTTTAGGTGTTGAGGAGTTGTTGATGGTGATCAAGGCCGTCACTGAGGAGCGTGAGTAGAAGCTTGTTATAGAGGACGATTGTAGCTAGTCGGCCTCCCTTGCTGCTTTGGAGTCTCTCTTTCTCTTTGAGATGGAGGATCTTTCTTCTAATCTCTCAGAGTCCTCTATTCATCACACAAATTCTCACACTTTCTCTCAGAATGAATGGATTTCAATCTCTCTCTCTCACAGAATGAAGAAATATCTCTCTCTCAAGGACGGAACTCTCTCAAGCAAGAATGAACGGAAATTTCCTTCACTCAACGAATTGAATTTTCTCTTATCAACAAAATGAAAGAATGAAAAACACTTGATCGCTCAATCTCTCAATCAATCTCAATCTATCACTCTCTCTCACGTGGATTGCAATGCCTCAGCGAAAGGCAAGGGAGCTCTGATACCATGACAAAATATGAAGAGGGGATCGGAGAAGAGTGGAGATGAGGAGAGAGGGCATAGCTAGAGAGCACACCACAAATGACTAACTGTACACTAGATTTAGTTGAAAAAATAGAATATATACAAACCCATTTAGGGTTAGGGTTAGGGGATCTAACCCTTTCCTTTATAGCACTCTATAAGGTTAGTGCTATGCACATATGATCATGTGATGGTGCTATGCACACATGATCACATGGTGTTGAGCATGAACTCTCAACACTCCTTGCACCTCAAGCTCCTTGATGCGATGTTCTTGCACCTTTTGTAGCCCAAAAATGGAGTGTCGAGTACTCATCTTGGTTGCAAGTACTTGCTAGTGCAGACTTGTTATAACAATACACCTCACCCCCTGGTGAAGTGAGCTTCACACCCACACCAGCAACCTTGGTCAAAGGTTTGTATGCACCATCAAATTAGAGGAGCCAAGATGTCATCACACCAAGACTAAAGTTCGGACATCCCAAGTTTCTTGGTAGTCCAAGATAGGTAGAAGGAGAGGGTGGGGAGAATTCAATACTTGAGCAAGACGTTCAGCACCAAATAAACTTGCAATCCTTTGTTGATAGTTTATCTTTAGACCAAAAAGAATTACAACTTGAAGCTCAAAATGAGGCACAAAAGGTTGATTAGGTACAAAGGGACTCCTTGGTCAAAACATTACCAACCATAGCCCGAGCCCTAGAAACCTTTGTAGTGAGATCGAGAAGAAATCATTCAAGACGAGCTTATCCATAGGAATTAATAAGAAGATGCGCCAAATCTCCCCCCAAGCTTGGGAAGCATCCCACCCTTCGAAGAATGTCACCCTTTTAATTACCTCCAATGCAGCAAGTAGCTCGATCACCACACAATGAGTAGAATTGAAATCAAAGTCCTCCCAATGTATCACTAATTCTTCACCTTGAATCATCCATAGTATATCATCCCACCCATCATCTCCTTGAACAATGCATTGTACAATCAGTTGTTGAAGATTGACATGAAGATCAAGAAAGAGATCTCGCCAATTGGTAGCTGTAATGAGTGGAGGACCAAGCACCAAATCCTTGAACTCGTCAAGAAGTGACATAAATATCCACCCTCCTCATGTGGCGTGCGTCCAAGGAGTGAACTTGAAAAAGTTCACGATCTACTATCAGATATGAATAGAGCACATGAAGTAAAGTACTTTTGCTTTTTACAACAAGAGGAAACTCCCTACGGTTAGAGAGTTACAGTTCATGAGATTTCACCATATTAGCAATATCTTTACACTTTCATCACTTTTTATTTGCTGGCCCATTGGTAAGTCTTCCTTTTGTGAATGGGGAGGTCTTGGGTTCAATTCCCACTCAGGTTCAATTCCCAGTCCTTAATAAAAAGAGAGGAGAGGAGAGAAGAAGAGAAGAGAAAGAGGAGGAGAACAAGAAGAGGATAGGGGCGCGAGATCTTTTGCAAGAGCTCGAAAAGTCTATCCGCAATACACAGGTGTGCCAGAAGACACAGGAACCCCAGAAAACAGTCCCGATCTATCTGCAACGTGCAGATGCATTAGAAGATGCAGGAATTCAGAAAACATTCGTGATTCATGATCTATCTGCGATGCGGAGATGTGCTAGCTGCGACTAGGGGGCGTGTGGGTGTTGCAGATGCATAGGAGCAATTTTGCAGGCGGGGTCGACGAAAAGACACGTGTGCCACACAGAAGACATGCAAGAACCCTGAAGATGCATAGGAACTGCAGGCTAAAGGCGTAGGAACCCAAAAGATGCGCAAGAACTGCAGGCTAAAGGCACAGAAACTAAGAAGTTCTGCAGCTGTAGAGACGACGAATTGCGAGCAGAAGATACGTGGATTGGAGACGTAGAAGCAAAGAACCGCACACGGAAGGTACTGCAGAACTATACCCAACCGTAGGAGTAACGAATTTTACACCACTAGCCATGGAGATTTTGATCCCAGCAGCCACACCAATTCTATTAACTAGAAAAGAATTCAATGCATGAGGCTAGACGCTAGGCATGGCAATGCTCAAGGGCCATGGAGGAAAAGGAAACGTGAGGAAAGAAGCGTTAACATAGGTGGGGAAAAAAGATTAAGAGTGTGGGGATTAAAGGTCACTGTGCCTTTACCCCGGTTATGTACAATACTCAAACACATATATAAATGAATGAAAAAGAAGATTAGGGTGATTCTGCACCCACCAAAAACTTGTGGCTCTCTGTCTCTCTCTCTCTCTCTCTCCTTCTTCCGTTCTTGCTTCCGTTGAGAGCACTCTCAAATGGTATCAGAGCCCGGGTGATCTAGTTGAGCATGTGTGAATGCTTGGAAGCTCAGCAGCTCTGTGGGAGGAAGGAGAAGCTCTGTGGGAAGCTTTGTGGGCGACTTTACTTGCATCCGAGTGTGCAGAGACCTTGGAGAAACCTTTGGAAAAGTCACTTTGGTTTTGCGAAGTGGTTTTGAGAGCCTGTTAAGAGTTTTGAAAGAAAAAGTCGTTTTTTGAGCTTTTCCCTATTCCGTTTGATGACAGAGACTCCGTATTGACTTGTAGAGGCAACTATTGCTTGCTTTTGGTGTCCACTTCACTTCAGGAGCTTGGAAACACCTTCATTCTTGAATCTGGGATCATTTCATTGGATTTTTGACTCACTGTGTCAGTTTCTGTGTTTTTTGCCTGGGTGTTGGAACTCAAGTTTGGAGCAACCATTTGCAGATCTATCAGTTCCGGTGGATCAGGAGGTCCTAAAACTTCTATGTTGCTCATCATTCGCACTCCGGTGGAGTTTACAAACAGCTTTGTTTCCAAAAACGTTTTTTAGTCCGTGTGTTGGACCCAGTGATTGAGACCACGGTTTCCAAAACCGTCTGTCCCATTGCGTTCTGGACGCCCAAAAACCCCTACCTGTCATGATTCGGTGGAGGATTTTCAGAGTTATAGATCTCTATGTATTTGATTTCGTCTCTCTGTTATGCATTTTTCATTCTAAGGTTTTGAAACCTTAGATTTATGCCACATGGCAGTGGATAAGTATTGACTCCCATTTCTTACTCATTGGTTGGGATTTTGGAGTTCTGGCAGAAGAGAGATATTTGCAGATTTTCTTGCTGATTCCTATTATGCAATGGCACCCATTTTTTGAGGCATCTCAGGTTCTATTTTCAATGGCGGTCATTACCGTGGGACTATGATATCTTGAGCATACCTTATGCAGATCACTCTCGTTGCAGTTTGAGCAGTGTGCGCTCATTCGTGGTGTGCATTGGGTTGCAGTGGATGATTTATAGGCCATTTGGATGCATTGCGGTCCTTATTGGATGCACTGATAGGCCCAAATTGCCTTGTGGGATGCTATTTTTTATGGACGCTTTGCACATGGATGCTATTTTATGCTGAGGGACAGCTTTGACACATTGTAGGTGATGCACTGATAGTGCTATGCTCTCTTGGATGAGATATTATTGATGTATATGCCAGTGGATGGTGTTTATACTTGAGTCATTTGGCACTTATTGGCATTTTATTTTGGGCCAAATTTGCTCATATGGATGCTTAGTATATGCACATGAGTCAGATGCATCTTTTGATGCTTTGAGCTTTGAGTTTTGGTGATATTTCACTCTATTGTGGCATACACATTTGGGTGCACCTGGTATTTGGTGTGATTCTCTCTTGCAGGTACTAGCATTTGGGATTTTGTTTCATTTGCATCATGGCATCCTCTTCCATGTCTGAAAAGGAGTTTTTCAGCATTAAAAAGTTTGATGGGACAAACTTTTCTTTGTGGAAAGAACAAATAAGGGATGTGCTTATTCAAAAGAAGCAGATTAAACCCTTGGTAGGGATTGAAGCTAAGCCTGCAAATATGCGAGGATGATTGGAATGAGTTGGATGCATTAGCAAAGTCTACTATTAGACTTCATCTTGCAGAGTCAGTTTATTTCACAGTAGTAAATGAGCAGACTACGGAAGATTTGTGGAAGAAACTGTGCGCCACTTATGAGAAGGAAACTGCCTCTAATAAAGTTTACCTCATGAAGAGGTTGTTTGAGCTGCAGATGAAGGAAGGGGTCTCCATTGCTTCTCACTTGAATGAATTCAATATTATTTTCAGCCAGCTTCAGGCTCAAAAGATGAATTTTGATGTGGAGACTAAGGCAATATTTCTCTTATGTTCATTGCCATCCTCATGGGATACCTTCCGTACAGCTGTCAGTAACTCTGCACCTGGTGGAGTATTGAAATTTGATGATGTTGTGGGTAGCTTGTTGGTCGAGGAGATTAGACGGAAGTCTATGAACGGCAACAAGCAGGATGCAGCCTTAAATGTGCAAAGGGGCAGATCACAGTTCAGGGGGAAGTCCCAAGAAAGAGGGAAGTCTCGTAGCAAATCCAGGGCACGGAACATTGAGTGTTACCATTGTGGCAAGAAGGGCCATATGAAAAAGGATTGCTATAAGCTGAAAAAAGAGCAAAAGGATAAGAAAAAGAATGCAAATTGGGGTGCAAATCAAAAGGAAGAGAGTCCAAGGGAGGACAAAGGAAAAGTGAAGATCGAGGAGATCAATGCAGTCACACATGATAGTGACAATGACGTTCTCTTCATGTCTAGTTTATCTGCAGAGTTGCTTACCACTTCAGATGATGCATATTCCCAGGATTGGATTTTGGATTCTGGTGCTTCATTCCATGTTACTCCCCATAGGGAATGGTTCTCCACTTATGACAGTGGAAAGACAGGTTGTGTGCATCTTGGACATGACTATGCATGTGACATAGTGGGAGCAGGTGACATAAAGTTTTCTTTTGCAAATGGGTCTGCATTTGTTTTGAAACATGTGAGACATGTGCCTAAGTTGACCAAGAGTCTTATTTCAGTGGGTCAGCTAGATGATGCTGGTTTTCACACCACTTTTGGCTTTCAGAGTTGGAAAATTCAGAAGGGCTCTATGCTTTTGGCCAGGGGTGCCAAGTGTGGGACTTTGTATCCCTTACATGTATCAGGGGTATTTGATCATGTTGTTGCAATAACCGAGCAGCCAAGCACTTCTTTGTGGCATTGCAGGTTGGGGCACATGAGCCAGAATGGAATGAAACTCTTATGCCGTTTGGGTTATGTACCGCATTTGAGTTTCTCTGATTTTGAATTTTGTGAGCACTATCTCTATGGGAAGCAGACTAAATCAGCCCATAAAAGAAGGGGAAAGAAAGAGTTTGAAAGGCTTGATTTGGTGCATTCAGACATATGTGGTCCCATGCCTACAGTGTTATTAGGCGGGGTTGAATACTATGTGACATTCATTGATGATGCAACTAGGAAAGTGTGGGCTTATGCTATAGCTCAGAAGAGTGATTTGTTCTAGGTATTTCAGAAATGGCTAGCCTTGGTTGAGAATCAGTCAGGTAGAACGCTTAAATGCCTACGGACTGACAATGGTGGAATCTCTCTCATGACTTTCAGCATTTCTGTGATACACGTGGGATTAAGAGGGAGCTCACATCCCCTCATACTCCAGAGCAAAATCCAGTTGCAGAAAAGATGAATCGTACCATTCAAGAAAGGTTGCAATGCATGCTTTCCAATGCAAGTCTTTCTGGTGGTTTTTGGGCTGAGGCAATGAAGACTGCACTGCATGTGATCAATAGATCACCTAGTAAGAGTTTGGATGGTGGTATTCCTGAAGAGGCATGGAGTGGCAAGAAGCCCTCTTACTCTCATTGCGTATATTTGTGTGTGAGTCATATGCACATGTGCCAAAAGAGCTTTGAAAGAAGCTAGATCCCAAGTCTAGGAAATGCATCTTTCTAGGTTATGGTGAAAGTGGAGAGATGGGCTATCGTCTCTGGGATCCAGAAGCAAAGAAGATCATACGCAGCCATGATGTAGTCTTCAATGAGAAGAAGATGCATAAGACACCCATGAGGGATGTGGAAATGAGGAGAATCACTTTCCAGGATGTCAATCCACCTACATATGTTGATAGACAGCAAGCTGTCCATGCATCAAATGTGCAAGAAATGGTACCACCAAGTACTCCCACAGGTATACAATCAAGGGTAGATGATGGATCATCTATTGGTGGAAATGATGAGCCAAATGTGGCTAATATGTAGGTGGGGTCCAGCAAGCTGAAATGCCCTTGAGAAGATCTTCTAGAGTGTCTAGACCGCCTGATAAGTTTGTTCCAGGGGTAGACTATGTGATGCTTACTGATTGCGGGGAGCCTTCTTGCTACAAAGAGGCTATGATTCACGAGGATCAACGCAAGTGGGAGTATGCTATGCAATCAGAGATGAGTTCACTTATGAAGAATAAGACTTGGGACTTGGTTTCTTTGCCACATGGAAAGAAAGCATTGCCATGCAAATGGGTCTACAAAATGAAGGTCACAGGTGATGATGTGCCTAGGTACAAGGCCCATTTGGTTGCTAAAGGGTTCAAGCAAGAGAAGGGTGTGGATGCAAATGGATGTCAAGATAGCTTTCTTGCATGGGGATTTGCATGAGGAAATTTACATGGTGCAGCCGGAAGGCTTTGAAGAAAAGGGCAAAGAGCATTTAGTTTGCAAGCTGAAGAAGAGTCTCTATGGTCTTAAGCAAGCGCCTAGAGAATGGTATCAGAAGTTTGATGCTTTCATTCGGTCCCAGGGTTTTAGAAGGAGTGAAATTGATCACTGCCTCTACACTAAAAGGACTAAGGATAATAGCCTGATAATCTTGGCACTATATGTGGATGATATGCTATTGGCTAGCAAGAATACTTATGAGCTAGATGCATTAAAGGCCAAGTTGCATGAGGCCTTTGATATGAAGGATTTGGGATTTGCAGGTCATATTCTTGGTATGTGCATCACGCGTGATCGAAGTAGGAAACTCCTTTGGCTTTCACAAAAAGAGTATGTTACAAAAGTATTGCAACGTTTCAATATGGAGGGGGGGAAGGCAGTGAGTACTCCATTGCCTCCATATGTGAAACTTCGTCATACAGATAGTCCCAAATCAGATGAGGAAAGGGCCATGATGGCCAAGGTTCCTTATGCATCAGCAGTTGGGAGTCTTATGTATGCTATGATAGCTACTAGACCAGACATTGCATTTGCAGTGGGAGTTGTTAGCTAGTATATGGCTAATCCAGGAAAGAGGCATTGGGAGGCAGTTAAGTGCATCGTGAGGTACATGAAGGGTACCAAGGAGATGTGCATCTGCTTTGGTAGAGGAGACATGCGTGTACTTGGGTACACAGATTCAGACTATGCAGGGCATGTGGATAGTAGGAGATCCACTTCTGGTTATGTGTTCACCTTTGCAGGTGGTGCAGTGTCGTGGATGTCTCGTGCACAGAAGTGCATGGCTTTGTCTACCACAAAGGCTGAGTATGTTGCAGCCACAGAGGGTTGCAAGGAGGCTATATGGCTTGATCGGCTAGTGGGAGATTTGGGGATTCATACAGGTGTACCAACATTGCATAGTGATTCCATGAGTGCTATTCAGCTAACACGGAATCCGGTCTTTCATGCAAAGACCAAACACATTGAGTTCAGGTACCATTTCATCAGGGAGGTACTTGAGGACAAGCGCATAGAGCTTGTCAAGGTTCATACAGATGATAACCCTACAGATATGCTGACGAAGAGTCTACCTAGTCAGCGGTTTGAGTATTGTCATGTATTAATGGGCATTGGATAGTATGCTCACTGGTTGTTCTCCCTTAAAGGCACATTGTCCTTTAAGTGGGAGGTTGTGGGGGTTAAAGTCACTGTGCCTTTACCCCGACAATACTCAAACACATATATAAATGAATGAAAAAGAAGATAAGGGTGGTTCTGCACCCATCAAAAACTTGTGGCTCTCTGTCTCTCTCTCTCTCTCTCCTTCCGTTGTTGCTTCCGTTGAGAGCACTCTCAAAGAGGGGTGGGAATGAAGAGGGGGACTATGGCACAAGGGGGAAGGAAGAGGGGAAAGAGGAGCATGTACATGATGGGAGGTGGCATGTAGAGATGGAGACATCAAGGGAAGAGAGTCATGCTTTATTGGAAAGATGGGGGGGGGAAATCAAAGTACTAGCTAGGTGGCTTTACAAGAATGAGCGTGTCCCATCAAGGAATAGCCCCCTCCTATTATAGCCAAGAGAGGGGGTCTCTCCCAATAAATGCATCCTCCACATGCATGGTGTGTGTGGAAGAGTGTCCCATGTGGGCTAGGCGGTTACACACTCTCAATTGTGTGCGACAACCCTTTGCCTCATTTTTCCACATACATCAACCCCCATATCTCAAGTCTAAGATACTCCCTTGGTCTCTTCCCAATTTTATAATATGTTCAAACATCTAGGAGGACAAGTGGAGGGTTGGCACAAGGAATCTTGCCACCTCATCCTACTTTCCCATTATTTAACTTGCATTCTTGGACTTTCTACACCCCCCCCACATGGGCCTATCCTACATGGAGGGAATAATCCAATATAATATCCATCTCCACCTATTTTATATTACTTATCCGATGGTCCTTGGGCCATATCTCACTAAATGCAGGCATGGGACTACCTAGGTGGAGGGGTGGTGCATGGAGGACCCATGCCACCTTATCATTTTATATTATTACTACCATGGATTAAATGTACAACACACCTTATGGGTCCTCTTACATGGAAGAGTGGCACATGGTCATGCCCTGCCACCTCAACCCTAGGCCTTATGCACACCATATTTTATTATACTATTACCACACATACAAGCACACACACATATTTATGCCTTTTACTTTGGTCAAATTTATCCATAACAACACTCATAGATGAAGATTATCTAGTACAATTGTTTATGCTTCGACTTGCTTTTGTTTCTATGGAGTTGTCACTTTGCTATCTCTGCTATTATTATTAGCGTGAAGCAGTGTGAACCAGAGACTCTAGGAATGAATGCTGTGAGGATCGCCAAATGTGTTCAGAGTGCATTCAACAAATGAAAACACAGAACACACGTCAACTCAAATGCAACAGGTGCAAGGAGTTGGACAAGAGACTAACAAGAGTCAGATTAAATGTAGACTGAACTAAACAATGAAAGAACATTAGAGAACTCGTCATGAATTTGCAAAACAAATATATTGTACTATGCTTTAGCATAGAGATAAACAACAACTCAACCTCAAAATGGGTTGTTACATGACTTTTATAGCTGTCTAGATCCTTTTGATTATTATAAGTCTGCAGTCAATTATATCTTTTAGTAACAACCCTTGTTACAAAACATCATACTATTGCATTAGCCCACTACTTATCGGTTATAGAAAGTGGTATCCACTACATGCTTAGTAATTGCCTTGTGCCATGGGACTGACTTATCATAACCTATGCTAACCCTAGGTTATTGGCAACATAGGTGGAGACTAAGTCTTCAACACATGCAAAGGCTCAGGTGGATGGCATTGATAGCACCATGGACTTGCGTGTCATTGTGCGGGAGTATCACTTCTACATTAGTGAGATGATTGCTCGCACGATGCCCATTTTGTGCAACATTGTTTAAGTCTCCATGATAGTTTCTTGAGGGATCAGGGTGTGACATGGCAGTGATGTTGGGTTTGATTCAAGTCTATCAGGAAGTTTTATTGGTTCTACAGATGGCACCATGAGATGGGCATTTCGATGATGTGGAGCTACTTTGAGATAGGGCATGGTAAAGGAGAGCATGATGGGACAGGTACTTGCGTGAAGCGTTCTTTGTGGCGGTGACACCAGTTGCATCAGAGTGCCGCTCGCTTTGTGGATGCATTGTCCTCGTATCAATTGTGTGATGACAGGGTGGTCATAAGGTTTTTTTGGTGTGTGGATGTAGAGAGCATTGATCAGTCTAGGCCTTTTGATTGTTGTACCATGCCTGGCACTCTTGATTTACATTCTATCAGGAGCACATGCGACTCAGACCTCGCAATCTTTTCTTGATGCTTTGCATGTTTTTGCTCGGCATGCATCGATGATGATTGGGGAGGTTGTTCCATGGTGCCATGGGCCAATCCACGGATGCAATGCGTACTTTCCCCCATCCAATCCTGGGAGGTTGTACATGATGATCAAGGCAAGGTTCAGTTCTAGCAAAGATTATGACCAGTTGACAGATCTCTTATGTGTTGATGACATCTTCACGGTCATTGCTCCAAAGGGCAATCCTAAGTGCGTGGATTACTATCTGTTGAGATGCTCTATGGTGAAGAGCGTGCTCAACCAGGATGCAGTGGACGGTGTGACATGAAGTTGGGGGTAATAAACTTCACACACCTCTTCACTTCCTGCTGCTTTTGAACTGACAGCCAAAGATATTTATCATTGAGAATGGGACATTAGAAAAAAAAAGCTTTTATGCCAAGATACCACACCATACTTTCCTCCCTCATATGAGAATGAAGATGGTAACATCCCAAGTGATGTTGTAATCAAGCATAGGGAGAAGGAAAGGATCAGCAGAGGCCATAATCTCAGTGAGCCGGTCTGTGCCAAAGAGAAGAGCGATACATTGTTAAAAGAAGATATTGCAGCTCAACATGACATGAACTGATATATATCAAGGAGTTTGAAGGGGCTGATTGGGTTGTTGAGAATTGTGGTGCCATAAGCACATGTAGAGCAAAGGTATGAGCAAAGGGTAAGCTGCCACATGGCATGGAGAAGATATCCCACATGTAAGCAAGCAAATGGATGTAAGTACCCTCACCTATAAAAGGGAGGTTCATTTGAAGTAATATCAATCAAGCACTTTGCACTATCTCAAGATTCTCTTTATGAGTCCAAGCTAATCTATCTTGGAACCTAATTGACTTGAGATACATGTCATGAGCACTCTCTTCATCATGTTTCCACACAGGTTTCATCCACCTTAGAATGCTCCATAGATCCTGAGGCACACATGTTTTGACATGGTATCAGAGCATAGGTTAAGCTCTCCTAGTTTAGCTTATTAGTAGTTCACTAGGATAGCTTCCATTCCTTGATTAGATTTAGAATGTAAGATTAGTTTTAGATCTCAAGAGTTCTTCATTTAGAGAGTTCAATTCATTGTGAGCTTGAGTGTTCCTTATTCTGTGAGAGAGAGAGAGTCCCTTGAGTATTTTCTTTGAGAGATATATTGTGTGTGTGAGAGTTTCTTGAAGTGAGAATACTTGTAAGGTTCATTCTTCCTGAGTGGTCCTTTTGCTCATTGAGAGAGAAAGATATTTCTATTGTTCTTCTCCAAGAGAAAGAGAGGGAGATACTCTAAAGGCTACGACTTACAGTTATGATCTGCATCTACCTAAAGCTACATAGCCAATAAAGTCAGCTCTCCCAGCTTCAAAGACTCCAGCAGATGCTCCATCGGTGCCTCCAACAAGAAGCTCTACCACAGCCTCCTAGAGTCACAGCTCGTTGGCCTCTCCATCAACTAACAAAAGAAAAGAGCGATAGCCTCCAAACGGCTTGAATGACTTCAACAAGTGCCTCTTGGTCTTCACACAGCCGCATCGAACTATCTGGCAGCCCCTATGCGCCAGGCTCCCACACAATGGATTAGCTACACCAAGCTTCAACGCTCAAGCTTCTCCATGCGGCCCTCTACAACGTCCTCTAGCGCCTGTAGACCAGCCTCTAAATCGACAACAATGCTGTCCAATGACCCACGTCTTTGAAGGTAATGCCTGCTTCTTCGGCTTGCAAAGGAGAGGAAGACGAGCAAGATCATGTAGATCTGCGAGGCGGTGCTGCTTCTGCGTGATTCTAGAGCAAGTCGACCAGCCTGCGAGATCCTTCTTGGAGTGACCATTGTCGAGGCTGGGCTGAGGTTGGACTCTACGCGAACCCGAGGGAGGTTTCCCTCTGCTTGTTGACAGCTTGATCAAATTGCAATAGTAGCCGCCAGCTCCAACGACGAGCTTCTCCATCGAATAGCAGCTCTCAGTCCTTCACCGTTCGATGTAAGCTTCTCCATCGCAGCATCCGGGCTTCCATGAGCACCATTCAATGACCACTGAAGCTGATGAAGCCACTGCAAGCCTGAGAGGCCTTGCAGAGTGCGCAACAAAACTCATGAGCTCCTCCGTCGCCATCGTCGCAGAAGGCTCAAAGCTCTTCTTTCTTCCTTCTCCAAGGTCTCACAAAAAAAATGCCACGTGGCAGATAAATTTTAACTGTGGTTAAGTTAACTGTTTGAGTCAGTTGAACCTTGGTACAGTTTGAGTAACTGTGGGTTAACTAAACTGAGGTTAGTTAAAAGTGCCACATCACCAAGTGCCACCTAAGCACACAGTACCTTGCTAAGCATAGTTTGTAAGCAGGATGTGAATCCCTGTGCCACATCATCAATGGTCCTCTTCTTCACAAAACCTTCAACAAGCCATAACTTGCAATCCAGAAAGAATTTGCACACGCTCCAAAAAGGAAAAGTGATCGACTTTTCAAGCTCCACGCGCCTGTCATGTCAGAATCATTGTATGCAATTAGACACTGCCAATATTGAAAGAAATCAATTGGTAAGACCTTTGCAATAAATGGAAAAGCAAAGCATGAATGCACACAGCAAGCCACAAGCACAAGTGTATGAGATGACCATAGCCCGAAACATGGCATCCACACAAAGCATCAAGGCACATGGAAGAACAAAGCATCATGCATGAAGCTACGTCAAGCAAAGAAGCAAATGAGTCGTCATCAAGCCATGAGCCAAAAGGTGACATCAATGGAATGTATTGAAAAGCAAAAACCTTGCCAACCTTGCCTATGTTTTGTAAATCAAGCCTGACCACCTGAGAGTAGCTATGAAAGCACCCAGGGGAGGTATTGACATGTAAAAACCACACTTGACCACCTTAAGTAGCAATGCAAGCACTAAGGGGAGGTGATGGATTTGTAACTCACATCTGACCACCTTGCAGTAGCCAAAGGATTATGGCACCAAGGGGAGGTGTTGAGAATTGTGGTGCCATAAGCACATGTAGAGCAAAGGTATGAGCAAAGGGTAAGCTGCCACATGGCATGGAGAAGATATCCCACATGTAAGCAAGCAAATGGATGTAAGTACCCTCACCTATAAAAGGGAGGTTCATTTGAAGTAATATCAATCAAGCACTTTGCACTATCTCAAGATTCTCTTTATGAGTCCAAGCTAATCTATCTTGGAACCTAATTGACTTGAGATACATGTCATGAGCACTCTCTTCATCATGTTTCCACACAGGTTTCATCCACCTTAGAGTGCTCCATAGATCTTGAGGCACACATGTTTTGACATGGGTTGGATGGGTAGATTCTGAGGAAACATTGCACCTCCTTCATAGACACCTTTACACTTAGCTCAAAACACTCTACAAACTGTCATTAAACACAAAGGCCTATAACTTTCAATAGAGACATGATATCAAAGATTCAATCACACAAAGAGATGCGCCTTGAGATGGGCTTCGCGCTGATATAAGTTTCATTGAAAACAGACAGACGGTTGAAGAGATATGGATAGTTTACTAGAAGGGGTAAAAATTGTCATGAAAATAGACTGTCAGACACAGAGACTCATAACATTTTGCAGCAGCATCTGATTTAAGATCTAAGCACTAGAGACATGCGCCTTAAAGAGATCTTCGCGCTGATATATGTTTCATAAGAAACAGAGAAGCGGCCAAAAAGTTATGGATAGTTTACTAGACGGGGGTAAAAACTATCATAAAAACTGACTATCAGACACAGAGAATCATAACTTTGACAGCAATATCTGATTCAGGATGTGATTACATACAAACATGCGCTTTAAAGAGAGCTTTGAGCTGATATAAATTTCATTACAATCGGACTACCGAGTAGAAAGTTATGAGCAAAACACTAACAGGGGGTCAAACTATCATGAAAACTACTCTCCACCCAGGCTAATTTCGCCTGAGCAGGATGCTCCCTCAAGACTCCACCTTCATCAACGATCCACCCCTCATAGATTTTGCCTAGAAGAGGGGAAGAAGTTTGTATGGTGGCTCGAGAAACAAATGGACCATGTATGCACAGTGAGCGGCCGAATAGAAAGAACTTTCAAGGCTTTAAAAGAAAGAAAAGGGAAGAGACACTCAAGAGAGAGAGAACCTGAAGTGACCTTCATTACAGATAGAGTGAGAATCAACACTATAAATACAAGGGAGAAGAAGAGGTTTCATACATACAAGAGGGAGCGGAAGCTCCAAGACTACTCATAAAGAGAGAATAAACTAGAGAGAGATGGACTCAAGAGTCTACATAAGAGAATATCTACAAGAGGGAGAGAAGGCTCATGGAAGAGGCTTGGGGAGACTAGAGCTACAACATGAGGCCTGATGGTGGAAGAGATTGATGAACAAGGGAGAGGAGGGCTCATTTTATAGAGATTTTGTTACCCTCCTTCACCCATTTACAATTGCTGCCTATAGATTCCTTTCCCCATCAATCACATAAGCACGTATGTCACCATCCATGTCCTTTTTGGCTACTCTTGCCATGTGTCCCATCACAAGATGCTCAAGACTCTTAAAATATTGAGAAAGTCAAGAGTCTCCTCACATGGAGCCCATAGGGACCCTCTCTTTTCCACATGTCCACATCCTCCTTATTCCACATAGGAGTTCTAGAAGGATTCCTCTTGACTTTACACTCCTCCACATGCCTTCCACATGCTTGGCATGTGGCCTCTCTTATATTATTGGAACACGTGGACATGAGCCCACCTCTTTATATGACTTACTCTTCCTATTTTCTAAAAAACTCATAATATCCCATACACAAATAACTCTCATCCCATACCAAGGTATTTATAATTCATACCTATGGTATTTACAATGAGCCATTCCACTCATCCTCTCAATCCCATACAATATCATAGAAAATAGAAATAAGTGAGAGCCGCTAGGCTATCACTTGATACTCAAACTCTTATCAAACATAGAGAAAAACAATATCAATGCCAAGTTAAAAATATCAATTTTTGGTGTCACAACGGGCATGGGATCCATTTTGATGCTCACAACATGATCGTAGTTGGGTACTACTTTGAGCAGGCACATAGGCGTGGTCTCTTCTTCGAGTATTAGGAGTACATGGCAGATCATGAGGCATACATGTATTCCCATCTTGTTGTTGCAATATGGGTTCAGCTAACTCGTGTTCGCAGCTGCAAGATGACATCCACTCCTCGATGGCACCTTACTCTTGAGGATCACTAGAGCATACTTGCAACTATTGGAATGAGAGCGGATCCTAAGGAGTAGTTTAGGGTATATCATTGTATTGGGGGTTTCTAGTTTATTACATGTCATTGTATTGGAGATCTATAGTCTCACATTATGAGTACATCATTGTATTTTTCATGGACTTTTTTAATGCATTTCATTGTATATGACATGATTGGTTTTATACAGTGTCATGCACATCTTATATTTGACTCTATTTTATTCATGATCCGCATTGCCTCCTTCATTACATTCCTTGTTTTATCACTGGCAAGTGTGTATTAATAGTTATGTTCCAATGGCATATTGTGTTTTGGTGATTTAAGTGGTTGTTGTACACGTATTGTGCAATAAAGGAATAATAAATTGTGTAAAGGATTTGCATGTCCATAAATTTTGCATAGGTCCTAAAACCAATGGGTTCCATTCTCTTGCAAAGTTTGAGTGCCATCCAACACTGGATGTGGGCATGGAGAGGTCAAAGGGCCCATTTTCACTCTATGCACCTTGTTGCATGTGGGAAGTTGCAAAATATGGAATGGGTCATTAGGATTTACATGTCCATGTGTCCGATTGGGCTCAAACTTTGCATAGGTCCTAAACCCTATGTTTTCCATGCTCTTGCAAAGTTTGAGTCCCATCCAACACCAAACGTGGGCACGACAAGGTCAGAGGGACCATTTTCACCCTATGCACCTCGTTGCATCAGTGAAGGAGCAAATTAAGGAATGGGTCATTGGGATTTGCATGTCCATGTGTCCGATCGGGCTCAAAATTTGCACAGATCCTAAACCCTATATTTTCCATGTTCTTGCAAAGTTTAAGTCCCATTCGACACCGGATGTGGGCACGGCGAGGTCAGAGGGCCCATTTTCACTCTATGCACCTCGTTGCATTAGTGAAGGAGCAAAATAAGGAATGGGTCATTAGGATTTGCATGTCCATGTGTCCAATCGGGCTTAAAATTTTCCCAAGTCCTAAACACTTTGGTTTCCATTCTCTTGCAAAGTTTGAGTCCCATCCGACACCGTATGTGGGCATGGCGAGGTCAGAGGGCCCATTTTCACCCTATGCACCTCATTGCATCTGTGAAGGAGCAAAATAAGGAATGCATCATTAGGATTTTCATGTCCATCTGTCCAATTGGGCTCAAAATTTTCACACGTCCTAAACCGAACGGTTTCCATACTCTTGCAAAGTTTGATTCCCATCCAACATCGTATGTGGGCATGGCGAGGTCAAAGGGCCCATTTTCACTCTATGCATCTCGTTGCATCTATGAGTGAGCAAAATAAGGAATGGGTCATTAGGATTTGCATGTCCATGTGTCTGATAAGGCTCAAATTTTGTATAGGTCCTAAACCCTATGGTTTCCATGCCTTGCAAAGTTTGAGTCCCATTCGACACTGTATGTGGGCACAACGAGTTCAAAGGGCCCATTTTCACCTTATGCACCTCGTTGCATCAATGAAGGAGAAAAATAAGGAACGGGTCATTATTTGTGTTTAATAATATAAAAGTATAGCTGGAATGGTAGAATTTCATCAAGTTGAACTCTCATTTGAAGAGTTGTTATGGGTCTTTCTTTTTGTTGTTTGGAGGACACTTGAGTGTTTTGTGCATTGCTGCTTTGCCGATTTTATGCACTAAGATAGGTGAAGAGGAGATAGATGAAAGTGAGCATGGAGCCTATGGGTCCCTATGACATGTCACCCTGAGGCTAGATTGTGGACCATTAACAGTATAGAGTCCCTATGACTAATAATCTGATATTATTAGTGTGGACAATTAACAATATAGAGTCTTGAACTTAGATATTACAAATCTTTGTCCCTCCTAAACCATAGAGTCTCATTTTTGCTACTTCAAACTCTCATCAAATGAGTTTTGAGAATATTCTAGAACAACTTCTAGCATAGCGATCAAGCTTCAAACTTATTCTAACTATAAACAAAAGAACAACTTCACTTTTTATTCATAAAATTCAAACTCAAGTTGATACGGTGTTTATTAATAGTTGTCTCACAAGATAAACATATCAATCTATTGGAACAATTTGTGTATAGAAAGCCAAACATCTAGCTTGTTGTCCAAAACTTAATTTTAAAGAGCGTTGTAGTCATGGTGGTCCTTGTGCCATAAGTGCTGATGGTGTAGATACAATTGAGAGCGAACATATATATATATAAATTAGCTTTGTTTCAAATTGAAATATTTAAATTCGTAAAGCATGTATACACGTTGTGGTACACCTAGTTAAAACAATATTCTTCTCTAGCTATGGTGCTTGATGGGTGTTAAATCCCCTTTAGCATATATACACCCTTAAACTACTTGTAGTACAATGAGTGCTTTGATGGTTCATATTTCTGCTATCCCTTCCATGGATGATTTTTTCCTATTAGTTTCGTTAAGAAGCGAAACTTTTATATTGGTGTCGAAAGTTTGTATGCCTTGATAAAAATAAAGGTTTGAAAATTCGCCAAGATTTGAAACTTTTATGAGAAAAATTTTAAAGTTTCGCCATAATTTACAACTTTTTCTTCTAAATTCAAAAGAAAATATATAAAAGTGTAATCTATTATACAAATATTGTGAAACTAAAAAAACTATATCGATAAACTTTCGCCAAGATTTTATATTAATATATAAGCATAGCTTCGATAAAAACATCCCTGATCCCTTCTATTGTACAATGCAAATTCACGGCGTATAATGCATTCAAGGCCTAGCCCCAGATCCCACTTCTTTTCTCAATCATTCATAACAAATTTTCCATTAAGGTGTTTGAATTAAATCCATTGCATTATTCACATTTTATGCGAGATAAGATTGGAGAGAGAGAGAGAGAGAGAGAGAGTATCGTGATAAACAAAGATACAATAGAATCACATGCTGAAAATAACATAACCACCATAATCATCACATATCGCGCAACACGGATGTCATCTATAGTCAATCATCATCATCAATGTATGTACAACATCATCAAAGTAGATAACCCGTAGTACATGCATGGTCATCAAAGTATGCCATGTACATCAAAGTACACATACATGATCGCCAAAGTATGTGCCACCTACATCAGCTATCATCAAAGGAATTTGACAACTCAACATAGTTGCCTCTAAACACCCTCTGACGAGGCTCCTGGATGACACACTACCCGATCATCTGCTATGTAGAAGGTCCAGACTCATCTCCATGGGATGTAGTAGCAAGCTGAGCCAATGCCTATATCTCCATAATCCTCACGTCCTCCACATATGCGTGCTTGAGTGCCCAAAGTCACTGATCTACATGGATTCGTGTCTTAAATCCAGCACGAGTAAGCTCCTCCTCACGTCTGAGTTGTTGGTCCATATCCTCCCCAATATTCTACTACACCCAATCCTGCAAGGATATCTCTAGGTGTGCCTCTCGCTCAATGTGTCATGCCTCTGCTCGTGCCTCATCGCCGGGCATGAAGTTTGCATACAAGAATTGCCGGGGTATACATGCGGCAATCACTGTAGCATCAAATCCCTCCTGCTCAAGCAAGTCCCTTTGTGCCTCTGCCCTATAATGCTCTGTAAGATCATGTGGGCAATGGGGTCAATAGCCTGGCCACATCCAGGGTATATGTGGGGATTAAAGGTCACTGTGCCTTTACCCCGGTTATGTATAATACTCGAACAAATATATAAATGAATGAAAAAGAAGATTAGGGTGTTCTGCACCCACCAAAACTTGTGTGGCTCTCTATTTCTCTCTCTCCCTCTTCCATTCTTGCTTCTGTTGAGAGCACTCTCAACTGGTATCAGAGCCCGAGTGATCTAGCTGAGCGTGCGTGAATGCTTGAAGCTCAGTAGCTCTGTGGGAGAAAGGACAAGCTCTGTGGGAAGCTTTGTGGGTGACTTTACTTGCATCCGAGTGTGTAGAGACCTTGGAGGAACCTTTGGAAAATTCACTTTGGTTTTGCAAAGTGGTTTTGAGAGCCTGTTAAGTGTTTTCAAAGAAAAAGTCGTTTTTTGAGCTTTTCCCTGTTCCGTTCGATGACAGAGACTCCGTATTGACTTGTAGGCAACTATTGCTTGCTTTTGGTGTCCACTTCACTTCAGGAGCTTGGAAACACCTTCATTCTTGAATCTGGGATCATTTCATTGGATTTTTGACTCAACACTTATTTCATTAATTTTGGACTCATATGTCTACTTTTGGACTATTCCTTAAAATCCTTCCCAAATGAAAAGTTTAGTTTATGAAACTGTCATTCGAGAATCAAAAGTTTACTTTCTGGCACTATCATTTTCACATAAGACATTTCAAAATCTCTCTCTATAATGTTGTACAAATAATGCAAAAACTACTATTAAATCCTAAATTTGTATTTCTTGTTTATAAGAATCATATTCTTAAAATAAAAAATCTGAGTTATTAGTTTAAATCCATGAAAAACCATGCTATTGAGGATTCACAACATTTTAAAAATGTATACATAAGAGACCTGTAAGACTCTTTTTACTTTCAATGCAGAAAACTATAACACTCTTGAATATTCAAGAAATTAAAAGGTTTATATAGACATGAGACATGATGGACGCCTCTTTTGTACTCCAAAAAATAGCAATAGCTATGCTTGCAATTTTACATTATCATGTCATAAGTTTTACAACAAATATTGCTCTGGATGAGTCTTTGTACAAAGGATCTCCTGTGGCCTTTTCAATAATTTAATTTTTCCTTTACAATCAGTTTAGTAAAAATGGGCGATCCAAACATTTGCTTGTTTGAATGTCCTTTTCTATCATGATCACAAAAATGAGCGATCCAAACATTTGCTTGTTCAAAATGTCCTTTCTGTCGTCACTTGTCGCTTGGGTGCCATCTTCATTCACTCTCATCTGACAACCACCACCACCTTCACTCTTTCTCGATATTTGAATGGTGTTATCATGGGCATTCTTCATTCGCACTATCTCCTTCTACTTCCTCCCGGGCGAGCATCTTTATGAACTCTGTAATGTGCATAATAATTGGTTGCGGTAATTTTATTTTGTCTTCTACATCATACCCCATGTGCTTCTTTGTTTTCTTTGACCTTGATTTCCAGGATACTATGACTGTCTCTGTGGAAAGTCTTGAAATTGCTTCATGGTTTGGGACCCATTCCTTTTTCAGACAACTACTATACAATGTATTGTTATCTTGGTTCTCCTTCCTGCCCCTTGGCTCATACCATACTGCTGTAAATGTTGTAGCTCTCCCCCGGTCATCCATGCTCACGTCAAGTACTTTCGCAACCCAAAACTTCACGTTCTCATGTTCATCATCCGATGGTCGAACTGCAACAAAACAATGGACATCTATGTCTATTTGTGGCATAAACTCTCTCTTCTTGGGTCCACAATATGGACGTGGGAGCAACGATTCAAACTCATTTTCAAAGAGACCACATGCTGGACGCAAGTCATTACCAACATTTGGCCAAAATAAAGGCCGTTCTGCCTTAATATCATCTTCTCGCATTTTTGCAAGGTCCTTTATCAATTGGTAGGTCTTGCTAATTACAACAGTAGTGTGTTCCTTCCAAGAGGGCTTCCAATCAGGAAATCTCCGGAGCATTTCCTCTTTGTATGCAATAAAAGCTTTTAAGCCTTCTATTTCACCTTTGGATTTCTCGCTGAATTCTTTTATAGGAGCCCATGTTGGATGCATTTCTTTGCTCGGGATTGAAGTTAAGAGAAAGTAAGGTTCTTCAAGTTCCCATTTTGTATCAAGAGAATAGTGTTGCCATTGCATCACTGGTTTTTCATCCTTTAAGAAAAATCAAAAATAGTGTGGAGCGCTATGACCTATCAGGGCATCACCACCTTTTTGTATGAAAGGTAGAATAAAGCTCTTCCAATCATATATCCTCTCAACCATTGAGCATATTGTTCCTTCCTTATGGCCACCAACTTGCCTCCCACATTTTCTTATCAAGTCATCCATTGTCTCCATGTCCTTGTGTTTTAGTTCTCTTGAACTGTGCTAAATACCTGATCGATATCCTCATGTGTGTGCCCAACCAACAAAAACCCAACTTCAATCTCATTGAAGATTCTATGAGCGATTAGCATTGAGCAAAATGCAAAGAAGGGTACATTCTTATTCTCTCGTCTGCAATTGTCTGCTTGTACTCTCAAAATTGCTGGTAGGCGACCTTTTTCTGCATGTACATTGTGAATTGCCTTCATAACGGATGTTACAACTTGATTGCTATCGTGTCGATGCAAGGAATCAATCCATATGTCTGCAAAAAACTTAAATCCGTGCACTAACACTCCACATAGATGTGTCTTTAAAAAGTATTTGCCTTGTAGCTTAGGTGGAGTGTTAACGAATCGAGGTAATGTTGTTGTATTTTGATCCATACCATCTACAATAATGCACATGTACTCATTTGGGTGAGAAATAGCTTGCTCCTTCCAAAATGCATATTTTATTCTAGAATGTCGAACAAGTCCATGATGAAATTCTCTCTTTCTTTTGTAAGCTTCTTTTGTTCTGGAGATGTTGCACTCTCAAGTGCTCGCTTTAGATCATCACAGTCGTTGCACTTTGACATTTTTTGCCTCTTTGGGATTTTAACATGTCCAAAGCTTTTTTTCCAAAGAGTATACAAAGTATGAAAAGATGCCGGTGCATGCCCTGTTTGCCTCTGTGTTTCTCCAATACAGTTAAATACTTCTTTTTTGGTCAAACCTATCGAAAGATGCATTTCTGATAGGTGGGGTTGCGGTAAAGCATTTTCATAAATGTAATCTTTCAAAATTGCTGTTGCCGCAACCGTTGAGGCTCTTGTTTTGGGCCTTCCTATGTTTCCATGAATGTTAAATTTAACTCCATACTTTGCTTTATTAGCCAAATTCCAGTATGTGCCATGTGATAATCTTGTAATAATGCGATATGCATTATTGCATATACTTTTTCCATTTATAAGAGGCGTTATTTGATGTCCTGAACTTCGCCTTCTCTTATCATTTACAAGAAAGCAAGACAATCTCGTGAGTAGGTATTCATTCCTTCTGCTTCCTTTCCTTTGCCAGACATGTTCTCTACAACCCTTGATGTCATGTAAGTTAATGGATCGCATACATGTACGCTTACAGCATGTAGATCGCATTGCTTTTAGCATAACATCTTCATTCATTACTCTTATTCTCTTTGGTTGCTTTTCTGGATCTTCCTGCACTCGTTGTCTTTTCATGCATCTGTATGTCCGTTTTGGGACCTTCTGTACATTCTTATTTGGATTTGTGTAGTTCTCCTTGTAAGATTTATTTGTCACATTGTTTTCATGAGATGTTGCATCCTTGATCTTATCACTCTGACAGTCAAATACTGAATATTCCTTTGTTGATGTCATCCTTGCTTTTGATACAGTCATCCTTGCTTTTGATACATTCGTCAAACCATTTGTAACATTTACAAGTTCACAATCAAAGTCAAACACCGAATAGTCCTTTGTTGATCTCATCCCTACTTTTGATACAATCGTAGAACCACTTGTCACAATGTCATTAGAGTGTCCCGAATGATCTTCAAACTCATCTATTCCTGAGAGAACATCACTCATTGAATAGTCCTTTGTTGATCTCATCCCTACTTTTGATACAATCGTAGAACCACTTATCACAATGGCATTAGAGTGTCTCGAATGATCTTCAAACTCATCTATTCCTGAGAGAACATCACTCATTGATGCACTTTCTATGGATTTCATAACTCCATAGTCAGTGGTGATAGAGTGTCCAGAATGATCTTCAAACTCATCTATTCCTGAGAGAACATCGCTCATTGATGCACTTTCTATGGATTTCATAACTCCATAATCTTGAAACTCCTCTACTGCAGAGAGAATATCACTCATTATACTATCATGCATGATTTCCATAATTCCATAGTTACCTGGTTTGACTCCAAGAACTTTATCAGTATCCATGAAGCCATCCATGCTTGAAAATATATCACTTTTGACATCTTTGCCCAAGTTCTCAATGTGCATGAACTCATCCACCCCGGATAAGGCATCACTTGTGAAATATTTTTCTTCTCGGTACCAATGAACTCATCGACTTCTGATAAGACGTCAGTGCTATAGTTGAGTGCATTGGAATCATCCATCTCTGAAGGAATAGAGCTTGGTACATTGGCATATTCTTTCAATTCTTTGATGTTGCAGTATACATTATGTTTATCATTAAAAACCACATGCCGAGTCTTTCCAATCTTTAAAAATTGCATGCTCCATCTCAAATCCTTACTTACCTCATAGTAGGGACCATCCAATGACATTGAGTTATCATCCATACCATCATCAGTAACTTTTTGAATTCTCATCTGCGCAAATGTCCAGTGTTCCACTTGTTCAAATCCCAAGACTTGACCTTCTGCAACATTCTTATTTGCAAATGATAACATTTGTAAAATATCTCCCACTCTAAAATCCAAAGATATGCACTTTGTATTCCTGATGACATGTGTTGGATAAGTCTCATCTCTGTCCCATGCAATAAATGCTTTGTTGGAAGTATTATAGGGCATAACATCTCCAAGGATTTCCATATCCCCACACTTATGCTTTAGCTCAACATGTGCACTAAGAATCCTTGATACGATAACCGCCACCTTATCTTCGCCAAGTCTTCTAAAGTGACAAATAGAATTTGGATCACTTTCATGGATTGTAGCAAATGCAACTACTTCTCTTTTGCAACATAAAATCACCTCCATCCCGGGAATAAATTTTGTAGCCATCTCCTTTGTGACTTTCCTTTGCAAACAAGCTGTAACAACCATTATAAAGAACATTAATCTCTTCTCAATAATCTACTTTATTAATGACTTAAAAATCTAGAACATGTTTGAAAATTTAATTAGACACTAACCAATAACAACCGTAAACCAATAACAACCCTAAACCCTAAACCCTAAACCGTAAACCAAAACAACCCTAAACCCTAAACCCTCAACCCTCAACCCTAACCAATAACAACCCTAAACCCTAAACCCTAACTCCTAAACCCTAAACCCTAAACCCTAAACCCTTAACCCTAACCCCCAAACCCTAAACCCTCAACCCTAACCCCAAACCCTAAACCCTAACTCCCAAACCCTAAACCCTAAACCCTAAACCCTAAACCCTAAACCCTTAACCCTAACCCCCTAACCCTAAACCCTAAACCCTAACCCCCAAACCCTAAACCCTAACTCCCAAACCCTAAACCCTAAACCCTAAACCCGAACTCCTAAACCCTAAACCCTAAACCCTAAACCCTTAACCCTAACCCCCAAACCCTAAACCCTAAACCCAAAACCCAAAACCCTAACTCCTAAACCCTAAACCCTAAACCCTAACTCCCAAACCCTAAACCCTAAACCCTAAACCCTAAACCCCAAACTCTAAACCCTAAACCTTAAACCCTAACCCCCAAACCCTAAACCCTAACCCCCAAACCCTAAACCCTAACCCCCAAACCCTAAACCCTAAACCCTAAATCCTAAACCCTAACTCCCAAACCCTAAACCCTAAACCCTACCCCCTAAACCCAAACCATCAAACTCTAAACCCTATCCCCTAAACCCTGAAACCTAGACCCTAACCCTCAAACCTTGAACCCTAAACCCTAACTCCCAAACCTTAAACCCGAAACCCTAAACCCTACCCCTAAACCCTAAATCCAAACCACCAAACCCTAAACCCTAACTCACAAACCCTAAACCATAACCCTAACTCACAAACCCTAAACCCTAACTCACCAAACCCCAAATCCTAAACCCAAACCACGAAATCCTAAACCTTAAATCCTATGAGTGTTTTCAGTAATATCATTTATTTAAGTAATAGTTTTAATTAGAATTCATAAGTAATAGTGGAATTGATAGTTGGGAGGGTGGTAGTGGGAGAAAGGGAGAGTGGGAAAGTGGAGAAAGGGAGTGTGGGAGGGTGGTAGTGGGAGAAAGGGAGAGTGGGAGAGGGAGTGGGAATGGGGGCGGTGGGGGTGGGGGTGGGAGGATGGGAGTGGAAGTGGGAGAGGGAGTGCGAATGGGGGAGGTGGGGGTGGGGGTGGGAGAATGGGAGTGGGAGTGGGAGAGGGAGTGGGAATGGGGGAGGTGGGGGTGGGAGGATGGGAGTGGGAGTGGGAGGGGTGGGGAGTGGGAGTGGGAGGATGGGAGTGGGAATGGGGGAGGTGGGGTGGAAGTGGGAGGGGTGAGGTGGGAGGATAGGAGTGGGAATGGGGGAGGTGGGGGTGGAACTCGGAGGGGTGGGGTGGGAGGATGGGGGAGGGAGTGGGAATGGGGGAGGTGGGGGGGTGGGAAAATGGGAGTGGGAGTGGGAGAGGGAGTGGGAATGGGGGAGGTGGGGGGGTGGAAAAATGGGAGTGGGAGTGGGAGAGGGAGTGGGAGGATGGGAGTGGGAAGGGTGAGGTGGGAGGATAAGGGTGGGAGAATGGGAGTGGGAGTGGGAATGGGGGGGGGAGGGGTGGGGGTGGGAGGATGGGAGTGGGAGTAAGAGGTGGAGGTGGGAGGATGGGAGTGGGTGGGAGAATGGGAGTGGGAATGGGGGAGGTGGGGGTGGGGTGAGGGTGGGAGTGGGAGGGGTGGGGTGGGAGGATGGGAGTGGGAGAGGGAGTGGGAATGGGGAAGGTGGAAGAATGGGCATGGGCGTGGGAGTGGGAATGGGGGAGGTGGGGTGGGAGGATGGGGGTGGGAGTGGGAATGGGGTGGGAGGATGGGAGTGGGTGGGAGAGAGAGAGAAGATAATCTAATAGAGAGGCCAATGGGAGAGGAGATAATGTTATAGAAGGACCAATGAGAGAGAAGCACTTAAAACCCTAGTTTTTCTTATATATACTCTCCTTCTCTCATTGTTTCTCTCATTTCAACAAGGAAGAGCAAGAGGAGAAGCAAAAAGAGGAGGAAGAGCAAAAGCAAGCACAAGCAAGCACAAGCATAGATCTCAACTTTTTCCCAGGTACTTTTTTAAAAATTTGTATTCTTTGAAATTTTATTATAGAGAGAGACCTTAGAGAGAGAAAAGTGAAGGAAAGACTTTTAGAGAGAGATTATAAGAGCGAGAGTCTTGCTGCCTCGGCAGCAAAAGAGAGAGAGAGAAAAAGAGAGAGGGAGAGAGAGGAGAGAAGGGGGGGAAAGAGAGAGGAGAGAAGGGGGGGGTGGAGAGAACGGGGGGGGAAGAGAGGGGAGAGAGGGGGGAAGCCACTACCCGCGGCAGTGCGAGAGAGAGGGGGGGAGAGAGAGAGAGGGGGGGAGGCCGTTGCCGCGGCAGCGGAGAGAGGGGGGGAGAGGGAGGGGGGGAGGAAGGGGAGGGGAGGGGAGAGAGAGAGGGGGGGTCACTGCCGCGGCAGCGAGAAAGAAGGGGGGGGAGAGAGAGAAGGGGGGGCCCGGCAGCGAGAGAGAGGGGGGGGAGAGAGAGAGGGGGGGAGGCCGCTGTCGCGGCAGCGGAGAGAGGGGGGGAGAGGGAGGGGGGGGAGGAAGGGGAGGGGAGGGGAGAGAGAGAGGGGGGGTCGCTGCCGCGGCAGCGAGAAAGAAGGGGGGGGAGAGAGAGAAGGGGGGGCCCGGCAGCGAGAGAGAGGGGGGGGAGAGAGAGAGGGGGGCCGCTGCCACGGCAGCGAGAGAGAAGGGGGGGCAAGAGAGAAGGGGGGCGCAGCAGTGAGAGAGAGGGGGGCCGTTGCCGCGACAGCGAGAGAGAAGGGGGGCCGTTGCCACGACAGCAAGAGAGAAAGGGGAGGGGGCAGCGCGAGAGAGAGGGGGGGCGAGAGAGAGAGGGGGGGCGCTACTGCGACAGTGAGAGAGAAGGGGGGGAGAGAGAGAAGGGGAGGGCGCGGTAGCGAGAGAGAAGGGGGGAGAGAGAAGGGGGGGCCACTGCCGCAGCAGTGAGAGAGAAAGGGGAGGGGGTAGCGCGAGAGAGAGGAAGGGAGAGAGAGGGGAGCGAGGGAGGGAGGGGAGACCGCAGTCGCGGCAACGAGAGAGAGGGGGGGAGAGAGAGAGGGAGGGGGGGCTGCTGTCGCGGCAGTGAGAGAGAGGGGGGGAGAGAGACAGAGAGGGGGGGCGACAGCGAGAGAGGGGAGGGGGCAGTGCGAGAGAGAGGGAGGGGAGAGAGAGAGAGGGGGGCCGCTGCCGCGGCAGCGAGAGAGAGAGAGGGGGGCCGCTGCCACGGCAGCGAGAGAGAAGGGGGGGAGAGAGAGAGAAGGGGGGGCGTGGCAGCGAGAGAGAGGGGGGGAGAGAGAGAGAGGGGGGGCTGCTGCCGCGGCAGTGAGAGAGAAGGGGGGGAGAGAGAGAAGGGGGGCACGGCAGCGAGAGAGAGGGGGAGGGAGAGAGAGAGGGGGGGCCGCTGCCGCGACACTGAGAGAGAAGAGGGGGAGAGAGAGAAGGGGGGTGCGGCAGCGAGAGAGAGGGAGAGGGAGAGAGAGAGAGGGCGGGGCCACTACCGCGGCAGTGAGAGAGAAGGAGGGGAGAGAGAAAGGGGGGGCCGCTGCCACGGCAGCGAGAGAGAAAGGGGAGGGGGCAGCGCGAGAGAGAGGGGAGAGAGAGAGGGAGGGAGGGGAGGCCGCTGTCGCGGCAGCGAGAGAGAGGGGGGGAGAGAGAGAGGGAGGGGGGGCCGCTGCCACGGCAGCGAGAGAGAGGAGGGGAGAGAGAGGGGGGGCCGCTGCCATGGCAGCGAGAGAGAGAGGGGAGGGGGCAGTGCGAGAGAGAGGGGGGGGAGAGAGAGGGGGGGAGAGAGAGAGAGGGGGGGCCGCTGTCGCGGCAGCGAGAGAGAAGGGGGGGAGAGAGAGAAGGGGGGAGGCGCAGCAGCGAGAGAGAGGGGGGAGAGAGAGAGAGACGGGGGCCGCTGCCACAGCAGCGAGAGAGAGGGAGGGGGGGAGAGAGAGAGAGAGGGGGGGAGGCCGCTGCCACGGCAGCGAGAGGGAGAGAGGGGGGAGAGAGAGGAAGGGGCGGTGCGCGAGAGAGAGGGGAGGGGAGAGAGAAAGAGGGGGGAGGCCACTGCCGCGGCAGCGCGAGGGAGAGACGGGGGGAGAGAGAGAGTGGGGAGAGAGAGAGAGAGGGGGAGAGAGAGTGGGGAGCGCAAGTGAGAGAGAGAGAAAAGGAGAGGAGAGAGTGGGAGAGAGAGAGAGAGAGGGGAAATGAAGAGAGGAGGGGAGAGAGTAGACTAAGATGAGAGGAAACGTAGACTAGAGCAGAGAGGAAAGAGAGAGAGAGAAGAGTGAGAGAGATGGACGAGAGATAAAAATTTAGAGAGGGAGGACACAAGAGAAAGTACAATCGAGATAGAAAATCTTACCAATGAAGAGGATCAAGAAGAGATAAAGGAGAGATGTTTTGATGGAAGAATTTGGGAGCTACGATCAATGAGGCATATTAGAGGAGATTGGTGTGTGATTTAGTCGAAACTTAAACAAACAAAACTATAAACCTTGGTGTTTGATGAAAATTTAGAGAGAAAGGGCACAAGAGAAAGTACGATCGAGATAGAAAATCTTACCAATGAGGAGGAAAAATGAGTGGGCGACGATCAAGAAGAGATAAAGGAGAGATGTTTTGATGGAAGAATTTGGGAGCTACGATCAATGAGGCATATTAGAGGAGATTGGTGTGTGATTTAGTCGAAACTTAAACAAACAAAACTATAAACCTTGGTGTTTGAAAAGAGAAATGTGTGGAAACTAGGATTTCAAATTTCCCGCCTTTTTTTGAACTATGAATCCTTGTGTTTGAAAAGATAAACGTGTGAAAACTTGAAAATTGTGATAAAAGACAACCTTGTGTTTGAAAAGACAAACGCATGGAAACTTGAAAAGTGTGAAAAGACAAATGTATGCGAAAAGGAAAACTTGTGGAAACTTGAATTTTAAAATTTCCTTTGTTTTTTAATTTAAAATGAGTTTCACTTTCATTTTCAATTTACTAGTTTAATTTAAACTATAATGCATTTTGTTTGGAATATAAAAAGTATAATTTTAATTTTATTACATTTTAAATTAAAATTTTAAAAGTAGTTTAACTTACATTCGTTATTATTACTTTAATTCATTTCTTTTTAGGGAGAATTAATATATTCTTCTAGGTAAATATTTAATTTTTAATTTTAAGTCTTATTTTCTTGATTTTACGTTATTTTTTCATAAACTTTAAGTTAAATTGAATTTATTTATATTTCAAATTTTGTGATTTCAAAATTTTAAGTCTTATTTTCTTAATTTTACTTTATTTTTTCATAAACTTTAAGTTAAATTGAATTTATTTATATTTCAAATTTTGTGATTTCAAACTAATAAGAATTTACTTTGTCAAAGTTTAAACTTCTTATGATTGTGAATTAAGTTAAATTAATTTGAATTAAAAAAGAGTTTGGGGGTTTGGGTTTAAGGTTTGGGGATGAGGGTTTGGGGTTTTGGAGTCAGGGCTTAGGGTTTGGGGTCAGGGATTAGGGGTTTACGGTTTAGGGTTTGGGTTAGTGTTTAGGGCGTTAGTATTTGGGGGTTAGCGTCTAGGGTTTAGGGTTTAGGTTTTGGGATTCAGGGTTTAGGGATTAGGGTTTAGAGTTTGGGTGTTAGGGTTTAGGGTTTGGGTGTTTGGGTTTAGGGTTTAGGGTTTTGAGGTTTGGGTTAAGGGTTTAGGGTTTAGGGTTTAGGGTTTTGAGGTTTGGGTTTAGGGTTTAGGGTTTTGGGGTTAGGTTTTAGGGTTTTAAGGTTTGGGAGTTAGGGTTTAAGGTTTGGGAGTTTAGGGTTTAGGGTTTCTGGGTTGAGTTTAGGGTTTAGGGTTTGGAGTCAAGTTAAATTTATAGTTTTTATTATTTAAATTCAAATTAATTAAGATTTTAACTTCTTATTAATGTGAATGTTCAATTCTTATGAGTTGTAAGTAAATTAGTTTTTGAAAATATAAATTTTATCTTTTTTAAACTCACAACCTTAGTGTATTAAAAAGAATAATGGAAAATAGATTATTTTTTGCTTTTAATTCGCAACCCAAGGATATTGAAAAGAACAATGGAAAAGAAATTATTTCTTGCTTTTCTTCGCTTCGACGGTTGGTGTAGTCTAGATTAGCATACATTAGTTTGTCCTTAGAGGAGAGAACTCCAAAAAAACCAATCAAAGCCATGCTCAAAATTTCCCGACTAGTTCCTAATCGGAGTCAGTCCATTCGTTCACATTCGGTTTCACAGTCACAACAACCCTACCATTTAAGCAACGATTAAGGTTTTTAAACTTTCAAGATAATTGAAAGTTGTATCAGTGGACATGACAGATTACAGTTGAATCAGTTAAGGGACTAGACATAGCAGCTTATATTTGTACCAATTGTGGGAGTTGACAGAGCATTTTACACTTATATCAGTTGTGGGAGTTGACAGAGCATTTTGCACTTATATATGACAGACTTCAAATTTGTATTCAGAGATCATTGTAAATCCTTATTTTTTTTCACATTTATGCTCTAAGCCTTGTAAAGCCTTTTAGGCTATTCCCAAAGCATGAAATTGACACTTATATGATTGGGAAGAATAAAAACTTGAGGTGTATTAATGGGACTCATTGTACTTTTGAACTTTCAAAGTAATTGTAGTTTGTCAAAATACCTAAAATTTGTGTTGTGCTTGAATATAGGATGGATCTTGAGGCTACAGCATTTGTCAATGGTATGACACTGAAATACAATGGAAGATTTATGTCCCAAAGGACTTCACAAACTGGACCGTTGTTGACACAACAAAGAAAGCATGGTTCTTGGTCTTAAGCAAAGGAAATCTCATTCTAGTGATGACAAAGAGAGAGTTGGAGAAAGATGAGTGGGCATCAAATGTATCTTTCTCAAAGAGCAATTTGATTCAAGGGGGCACCTTAGTAGGAATAAAAATTGAAAAAGATAGCAGTACAATGATGATTTACACAAAGTCAAGAATGAGCAACAGATCGTTTCTTCTTTCTAAGAAAGATGCAATGCACTTTGTGATGCCGCCGCCAAAAGCACCTAGATTTCCTGAATTGGTTCCTGCATTGGAGATCCTTCAACATGTGTGGGAGGAATTTCCCATTGAGGAAGCAAGAAAAATGCAGTCAAAGATTATCCTTGAATACTTTCAGGGTGTCATCGAACAAGGTTCAACTTCATTGGAGGGACCTAAGGTGCAAGAATCCACACATGAGAAAGGAAGTGATGAGACACGCCATGTAGACCTGGTTCATGGTAATACAAATGAGAGAGGAACTGGAGTGGATGAGACAGAACACATTGTAGCAATGGATGAGGGTCTTGTACACATGGATGCTTACAAGGGATCTACATCTGAGACAGGAATTGAATTGGTGGAGACCGGACATGCACATGCATCTCAGACAGAAATTGAATTGAGTGAGACACGACATGCATCAGATAAGATAGGACATGCACACACATCTCTTGTTCATGGTATTACTCACTTAGATGGTGTAACTCATGAAGTTGATGGAATAATAGAACAAGTGAAGCCCTTAAGTATACATGAAGTTGAGGCAATAGAAGAAGAAGTAGGGCGATCTAAAGCGGTTCACATAGAGCCCCTAAAAAATAAACCTCGACATCAAATGCAAAAGGCAAGTACTTCACGAGCTACAGTTCCAAGTCCTATAACTGGAAAAAGAGGTCATTCATATACAAAGAAAGGGCAAAGAAGAGAAGAGGAAGAACATGAAGAGGATGCGGAGGGTCTTGAAATGGAGTCAGATCTAGAAGCAGAAATGTTATCAATGAAGAACCTAAATCTTCGCTTGAATGAGGCTATGACAGATGAGGATCTAGGATATATATGGGGCCAGAAGACTCAAGTTATACATGCTTCAACAGTGGTCAAAGTAAGTGTCTTCACCAATAGCAGGACCTTAGATACAGCCTATGCTGAAAAGATTTTTCAGGCTTTGATTGATGGAAAAAAACCAGTTGTTTCTAATTTGGTACTCCGTCCAAGAACATTTTGGCCAGTCATGGGAGATTATAGTCAATCCATCAATTTCTCTCAGTCTATAGATTTTGAAATGCAATTCACTAAGTTCCTCGGAAAACAAGTCCCCTCACTTCAAGAAGGACAGAGTTCAGTGAATGATCCAGAACGACATATAAGGGATGCCAAGAGAAATTTCTTAGCTCATTGTACATTTGAGGCAATAGATGGTCAGCACTATGCCTATGCTTGTAATGAGCGCTCTAGAGATGCATACAAGAAAGGAGAAATTACTTATCAAATCTTCGCGAGTGTGCCTCAATTTCACTACTATTCTGCATGCATTTGTATCTTCAAGAATGAGAAAAAATATTTGATTGAGTCGGAAAGACTTAATCATGACATTTATGCACTACGAAAAATCACCTCCACTTTAGAGATGTTGCTCAAAGCTAGGACCATATGGAAAACTTTTAATTCTCCTTTGACCACTCTCAAAAGAACTACAACTAAAGTGGAAGCGGATAATCTTGTTGACTTCTACACATGCTTGAGTGCCATTGTACCAAGGGGAAAGCAGGAAAGAGCAGAGGTGATTACAAGCTTTAAGATAGTAAGGGATAGGTATCAAGACTACACAAGCATACTTTTCCGTAGTGATGAAGTTTTTCATCAGATCAAAGACGTGTGTCTTGCATGTGAGAAAGGAGATGTCACATATGAGGCTTCATCATTGATTAAAGAGAAGGCAAAGAAGATTGAGAAAAAAGAGATGACAGCTCGGATGTGGAGGCCTTTAAGAAACTTACTAGACAAATACGCAAGTCTTGCTGCAGAGAAATTAATGTCCAAAGAATGGTTTTTTGGCAAAAAGGATAAAGATCATTGCATGGAAGATTGCATCATCCAACAGGTCAAGCGTGATGCAGTAAAGAGTGCAGTTGAATATTTATTGGTAGAAAAAAATATTCCAATTAGCCAATGTAAAATTGATCATAACATTGTGAGGCAGATGGCATCAGCTTTACCGTCAGCTAAACAGAAGGCTTGGGTGCATAAATGGGTGAAGGTAGAAGATGATGGATCTGAAATTACTCCTTCTATGAGAAGTGACATTTCGGAAAATGTGTATGCATATGCACAAAAAGTCATCAATAAGCACACTCTCAGAAAAGAAAAAACTTTGAACAAGGGCTTTTTTTTCATACATGACATCATTTCAGAGTCTGGAAAGAGTGTTGAGTGCAAGGGAGTTTCATTGAATGATTTTTTGTCCGACGACACTGCTTGGGAGAGACCTCAGCTTTTCTTTGTCTATGAAATATCACCGGATGACATTCATTAACTCCTTGATAGAATATTACATACCACCATTGGTAGAGTGGGACAATGTAACATAGTCATATTTGTTGATAAAGATGACAAGGAACAAATGTCTGCTACCCTAGAAAAACAATATGGCAATGAGCTTAAGATTTACAATGGTATATACTCAAGAAAAAGAGACAAGAGAGAATGCGGTCTCAAGATACAGAGTCTAGAAACCTTTTTCTTGTGCATGAAGAGCCCTTACAATGATCACTCCTTACAAAACAATATAAGAGGGAATGCAAAGAGATTGCAACTACTGCTGGAAGAGCATGAAGCTCCAAGTCCCCTCCATCGCAACGCAAATCACTATGAAAGGCCAGCAAAAAGTGCTGATCTTTTAATTAGTATGATGGAATTTTTGCTACCGTCCGGATGGGAAGTCACATTGTGTCGAAGGGACATTTGTTTGAAGCTCTTATCAGAAAAGGACACAATGTAAATATTATTGAGAGCCCTGCTTGCTTGGAATACCTTGATACCGTGGCTTCTCTCACAATAAAGTTTGATAAGAAAGGTCCGATCTCACATGAAGAGGATGCTGACATAGAGATGGCCATGTATGATGAGAGCAAGAAAGATGATGAAAATGATCAAAGCTCTGGATATGATAGTGAGGACACCAGCGATAGCAAGGAAGCAGAAGAAGATGGATATGACACTGACCTTGCCTCTAAAGGTTACATAAAAAGACCACGAAGATATGTAGAGGTATGAAAACTTATGTTTAATTTTCTTTATTCATTTAAAGGTCTTTTTAAATTTATAATTAATTTAAAATTTTGAATCTCATAATTATTTTATCCTTTTATAGGAGAAGGGAAAGGAGGAGGATGAGGAGGACATAGCTGGAGTAGAGAATATAGAAAGCTCATCTCAAGAAAGCAAAGCTGCTCTGGCTATCCATCGGATGACTCTAGAAAATAATCATACCTTGCAGCAAATGGAGAAGTCATTTCAAGTTAGGTTTCAAGTTCGAGAACAACCTCTTACTTTTCTATTCGATGAAGAGGACATTTCAATCCTTATAAACTTCAAGAAAGAGGTTAATGACAAGGTCATAATAGCCATCCTCAGGTTTGACACAAACTTTTTACTGACTTTATGCTTTTGTATTTCCATTGGATCAAATGAACTAATATTCTTTTCTTTTTATTGCAGTATGGTTTTACAACAGCTTCCCCTATATATACAAAGATGTGCATATATGGTCGATCCTCTTGTTTCTAGTGTACTTAGCAATAAGTAGAATACCATAGATGATGTTTTTAAGTGGTTGCAACCTATTGATTTGACTACGGCGTGAGTTATCTTTACTGCATATCACGAGGAGTGAGTATCAATCCCTACCTAGCTTATCTCTTACATTGTCGAGGATTATATCAAATAATAATTATTCTTAATTGATAATGCAGCTTGCATTGGAGCTTGGTAATTGTGGACATCTTAGCCAAGCAATGCTTCTGTTGAGATATGGTGCCATGAGCACATAGATTAAAGGGCTAAGGTATGGTATAAGAAAGAATTAAAGTAGCCACCCTAGGATGTGGACTACATGATGTGGAGATGTGGATTGAGGATATCCACAAGGAGAGATGTGGATGAGAGGATCCACAAGTGTTGACTATTCAAAGGGCACTCTCTATATAAGAGGCCTATCATGTATGGTTGTGTATAGCACATTGGAATAGATTGAGTGTTTCATACTTCCTGTCTCTCTCTCCATGGCCTTCCTTATTTGGTTTGATCCTCCATGATCTTTATGCTCATTAAGTGATAGATTAGGCTAGTACGATCCACACTTTGTCATGGTATTAGAGCTTAGGTCTAGTCTCCTAGATCCATTGTAGGCACACCTTAGGAAGCTAATGTTTTCTGTTAGATTAGTTCTAGTTTTAGATTGAGCGTTATCTTCCATGGTGGAGAGAATTTCAGTTTGTTTTGGGGAAGTTCCACTCATTGAGAGAGCTGAAGAGCTGTTTAACTCTGTTGTTCTTTGAGAGAGAGAGAGTCAAGGGAGAGTCTCTTTGGTATACTGTGCATGTTTTTCAGTTTCAGAGGATTTCGGTTTTTTTTTTCTGATCGCGCGCCTCCACCAACCCCTCAATGATAGAGGCTCTACAGCCCAGCAACACCTTCTACTTTGATCTGCAGCAGAGACTCCTGTAACAAGCGATCTCACAGCACGCCTCCCGACCGGCCTCACCCTCAACAAAGCAGACCTCCGATTTGACTAAGGCTGCCTCCATCTCTTATGAGCCAATAAGCTTCTAAGAGCTCCTTCATTTGCTCGCTCGGCCGAGTTCCATAGTCGCAAGTCTCACAGCTAGCAACAGCCGACAGCCAACGGCCCTCCTGTAACAAAAGCTTTGGAGTGGCTCCATTAGCCCACATGCGACCTTGCAGCAGCAGCTCCTGGTTCCAGTCCACCGGCCAATGACTACTCTGCATAGGCTACCCAGACTGCAGCCAGCCGACTCCTTAACTTCTCCTATGCCAACGAAGCTCTTTGCCACAGTTGTGCTTGCGATATGAATTGTATTTGGCCGCACAACTTGTGCATTGACGATCCGCAAGGGGAAGAGAGCCTGTGCAAACAATCTCCAAGAAGAACGTGTGCGTTGACGACCCACAAAAACTTGAAATCGCTGGAAATCAGAAGCGACATCCCGCAGAAGCCTCGACTTCCAACGACGGCATCAACTCCTCAGCCCAGCCCGATAGAGAAGCAAAGCTCGTTCACGAACGTTCACGCAAGCGACCTCGAAGCATCACCTTTGATGATGTTTTTGGTCTCCGTCGCCATCTCTGTCCCGAATTGATCCATGGCTTCTCCAAGGTTTCTAAACCTTAGCAAAAGCCACGTGGGAGGATAAGACTATACCATGGTTCATTACTATGGTTAGCCCATGTAACTCAGGCTAAGTCCAATCGCCATAGCTTAACCAAGGTCAGGTTCATCCAACCATGAGTTAGGAAAGTAAATCAAGAAACAGACACGTGGCGCATAAGACCCAAGTCTAGTCAACTCAACCTACCATGGTTACAGTTAAGGTTAGCTAACTGCCACATAAGCATGCACAGTCAGCAGTGCCTTCTAAGCACACAGCCTCTTGTTAAGCACAGTATTGAATTCTGCATGTGAATCCCTGTGCCACATCATCAAAGGCCCTTCTTCTTCACAAAACCTTCAACAAAGCATAACTTCCAATCCAGGAAGAATTTGGACATGCTCCAAAAAGGAAAAGTGATCGTCTTTTCGAGTTCTACGCGCCTGTCAGCTCAAAATCATTGTTAGCAATTAGACACTGCCAATATTGAAAGAAATCAATTGGTAAGACCTTTGCAACCATTGGAAAAGCAAAGCATGAATGCAAACATCGATGTAAAAAGCAAGCCAAAAGCACAAGTGCATGAGATGACCATAGCAGGAAGCATGGCATCCACACAAAAAGCATTAAGGCACATGGAAGAACAAAGCATCATGCAGGTAGCTACACCAAGCAAAGCAGCAAACGAGTCATCATCAAGCCATGAGCCAAAAGGTGACATCAATGGAATGTATTGAAAAGCAAAAACCTTGCCAACCTTGCCTATTATGTTTTGTAATCAAACCTGACCACCTGAGAGTAGCTATGAAAGCACCCAGGGGAGGTATTGACATGTAAAAGCCACACTTGACCACCTTAAGTAGCAATGCATGCACTAAGGGGAGGTGATGGAATGTAACTCACATCTGACCACCTTGCAGTAGCCAAAGGATCATGGCACCAAGGGGAGGTGTTGAGATATGGTGCCATGAGCACATAGATTAAAGGGCTAAGGTATGGTATAAGAAAGAATTAAAGTAGCCACCCTAGGATGTGGACTACATGATGTGGAGATGTGGATTGAGGATATCCACAAGGAGAGATGTGGATGAGAGGATCCACAAGTGTTGACTATTCAAAGGGCACTCTCTATATAAGAGGCCTATCATGTATGGTTGTGTATAGCACATTGGAATAGATTGAGTGTTTCATACTTCCTGTCTCTCTCTCCATGGCCTTCCTTATTTGGTTTGATCCTCCATGATCTTTATGCTCATTAAGTGATAGATTAGGCTAGTACGATCCACACTTTGTCAGCTTCTTTGTCAATCAATAGCATCTATCCATGGCAGTGTGTCAGAGTAAGTATAACCTACTTGTGTCATAATTATGTCAATGAGATGCATCCTATGCAATGCGCACATTCATTTATGTTTTCTATTTTGATGCGTAGATCGGCTCGAAAGTTGGTAGGTGCTATAGATGCACTTATGCAAATGGAGGGTGACTTAGAAGATCAAATAGAGTACGTAACATGCCCTGTAGCGAAGCAGAATGATGACCACAGTTGTGGGTGGAGAGTCGGATATAACTGCTTTTTGCTCCTTGCTCAAATTTTTAAT
The DNA here is from genome assembly GCF_047967505.1 of Dipteris shenzhenensis. NCBI lineage: Eukaryota > Viridiplantae > Streptophyta > Polypodiopsida > Gleicheniales > Dipteridaceae > Dipteris > Dipteris shenzhenensis. The sequence goes on from NC_141604.1 coordinate 30,207,970, forward strand.
TTGAGCGGCGGTGAAACCTCATTGTCGACATATACAGACTTGCATCTATATGCATTTATGTCATCTATCATTAAGGCATTTATTGATAACGTGGTGGAGCATCGAGAGGAAACATTGGTTGCTACGCCCATAAGTTGTCCTAATGTAACCGCTGCATTGGACGAAATGGGGAGCTCTTTTGAGGTTAGGGTTATCATTAGCAAGCAACCTCGTGTTTTGACTTTTGGTAGCGAGGAAGTTACAATCCTCTCCGACCCTTTGAAAGAGGCTAATGACAAAGTCATGATGGCCATCCTCAAGTTTGATATGAACATCTCTTGGCTTGATACTTCAATCATTTGATTCAATCTGCTTCTAACATTTTTTTATTTATTGATGCAGTACGGTTATATCTCACTTTGTACAGAATTGCGTCTGTATGCTCGATTCTCTTCTTTCAGTTGTACTTAGTGATACCAAGAAGACAGTAGATGATGTTTGTTCAATGCTACAACCTTTAGACTTGGATGGCATGCTAGTTGTCTTTATGCCATATTATGAGAAGTAAGTATCGTCTCAATCTTTCTTTTACTCTCTTATTTGTAATATTGTCACTACTACACACGCATCCTATTGCGACGTTTACGTACCGACGATTAGCGCCCGCCTAGCGTTAATCGTCGGTATAAAAATCGGGTGTCGTAAATCGTCGCTATATAGCGACTCTTAATAAAAGTCGCTATATAGCGACGTTAGTAATGGTCGCTATATAGCGACTTTTAAAAGTCGTTATATAGCGACTTTTACGAAAGTCGCTATATAACGACTTTTAAAAGTCGCTATATAGCGACACTGAGACTATATTATAGCGACGTTTTCCAGAGAGGTTTTTTTTTTTTTTTAAGCCTTAAAATTTATTTTCTTCCAATGAAATTTTTTTTTAAATTTTCATACATGTTTAAGCTCATAGAGAAATAAAAAATGAGAGCATGTACATCAAGCCTTTGAAGCTCATATATTCATGTCCAAGTTGGAGATGAGAAAAATCAAATTAAATAAGAGCATTTACATCAACTGTTTCATCTTGAGCCAAGTCTAAGGCGCCAAGCAAGTCTATCTCCAACTCTATACCGAGTTGATCTCCTATATCATCATCGTACTCTAGCATCGTACGTTCACCTAAAAGTATTTGATCATCTTCTTCAATTAAGCTTAAGTGTGGTGATCGATCTTGACGATTGTTGTCTTCCTCGTCAATATCGTGATCTCCATCCTCCTCCCGTGCGATGTCATTATGCGCATCTTCCTCTTGCCTCATATGGTGATCTACATCTTCTTCGCTAGATTCATCAATTGGATCCGGATTTGGTAGTGGCATCTCCATATCCACATCTCGATCTTCAAAAATCTGCTTTCTTCGTGGTGCAACTTGGATCACGTACCACCATCTTGGATCAGAACGATCCGGATGAAAAACCACCTATATTGAAGATGAAAAATCACGTGCCAAATGTCGTCAATTATATATATATCAATGGACTTAAAAAACGAAAGCTTCGACTAATTGAATCATTAGTATGCACCTGCTCACAGTGCTCGGGAAGAACAAAAGTATCACTTTCATCGGTCCAATGTTTGGTGGAGTCTATTGCAAAGAGACCGCTACCATCTTTTCTCACAGTTGCATGGGGACCGTTGTAAGTAGTTCTAAACCATTTTACATCAAGAATGAAAATAGTAAATCGTCTGAAATCAATTTCATAGATGTCGCGTATGGTTCCACAATAATCCAACTGTGAGGAGAGAAGATTGGTATCCGAAGCACTTGCTCGGCTATCTTGTGTGAAGTTAGCCATGACTCCACAATCATACGTGACTCTCTTTGAATCGATGCGTTCTATGCGAAAATGTCGTCCATATGACCATAATGCACTATACTTTTTGTACTGTAAAAGAGCATCATTAAAACAATGAAGATGCACCTATTTTATAGCATATATTGCCACAAATAATTACTTAATTACATCAAGAGATAAGAAACTTACATGCACCATACATCCAGATGATAACTCCCGCTCGCGCTCGTTTATTGTCTCTCCATCACGTTCGGCTTTACGTATAGCCAGTTGTAGCCAATCAAGTGACATGTGAGTAGGGAGAAGAGCCAGATCTCGTGGATATGGTTGTGATCGCCTGTACATTACTCTGAATCTCGTCCTTGCATTTATTCTTTCTGCTTTGGCCACTTCATATCTCTCAATCCACTTCTGCATCTCAGGGCTATTGAGGATACAAAACTTATTGAATTTCTCCATTTGCTCTTCGCTCATCTTTCTTTCAATCCCTTTTCCTTGGGGGACCTCGCCAATGATGCGATCATCATCCTTGTTGTGCCAAGCTTGCGGCATATCAGGATCCGTGGATGCAAGAAACTCTGTGATATATACTAATGACTCTTGCACAAGCCATCCCTCTGCCATGCTTGCTTCTGGTCTTGCTCTTTGTCTTACAAACCCCTTTAGAGTTTTCATAAACCGCTCGAGAAAAAACATCCATCGATTATGAACGGTACCTGCTATAGCCACCTCATCAACTATGTGCACAAGCAAGTGGACTTGAGTTGTCATAATGCTTGAGGGAAAGTGCTTCTCAAGCAAGCATACGGCTTCGATGGATTCCACCCTAGCCTTCTCGATGCTCGATATAGAGATCTCTTTTTGAGATATCCACCTATTTCACATGTCCATGCATATGTAAGATATTTGAGATATCCACCTATTTCACATGGACATGAAGAAAATACATAATGCGAATTGATAGTAAGCATACCTCACAATACCACAGATCTTGAATATAGCATTTCTAACATCTTCTTGTAAGCACCCTTTTATTGTAATTGGAAGGATGAACTATCAAAGCAACAATGAAATCATGTCAACAATATAACATAATAATAATTACGCTAATCCCTTGTACTATTATCGGTACACTAATTCTACTTAGAATACCTGTAAGACCTTGTGCCAATCATGGGACTTGAGGCCACTAAGCTTATTGTCCTTTGAAAATGCTCCTTTCAAGCAACGCATGTACCCTGTCGGTGTTTGAAAAGAGGCAATGTCTGCCTTGATCGCTGCCTCCTCCCTCGTAGAGAGGATCCACGTTGCTTTCGGGAGGACAACTTTTCCTGAAGCATGCACTTGGGGCCACAAACGAGACATCCTATTCATAGCACGCAAGTCTTCTCGCACTCCTCTCGAGTCCTTGGAACCAACCAAGTGTGCCCAAATGGTAGCCCCCACATTCTTAAAGATATGCATGGGATCCAAGAGATGATTGATTTGTAACTGACCCCAATAAGGAAGCTCGTGAAAGATCGATAGCCTCTTCATACCAGGAGGAGGTTCCTCTCCATTCTCCCTCCAAGCTTGAATCCAATCACTTGCTTTCAAATATGATGGTGGTGGATCAAGCTGACCTCCACGTGCGAGATGTTCGAGCGGAAGGTATCGAGCATGACCTTCATAAACATTTTTCCTCATGTGTTTGGAGTAGCGTGCAAGCGATTTCAGAGCGGGTCCACAAACAGGACAAGCATGGTACCCACTTGTAACAAGCCCTGCACGCGTGCATGAATATGTTAGTACAAGACATGCGTGCAAAAGAGAGTAAAAAAAGCATAATCCCTCATTGTACATGTAAAGACATAACCACGTACCTGCGCACTCTCCATATCCTGGGTAGTCATGCATGGTCCACATCAAGATACCCCTGACGGAAATATCATTGGTATGCCTAGGAGCTCTGGAAATATCAAAGACCTGCACTCCTCTCCATAATATCTGTAACTCCTCTATCAAAGGTGCCATGTACACGTCCATGTTTCTTGCCTTGTACTTTCCTGGCACAAGTAGTGCAAGCATGAGGTGTCCCTTTTTTATTGTTAGCCATGGTGGGATATTGTAATTCACCACGACTATGGGCCATGTCGACCAAGATGTCGAGCGTAACCCGAAAGGATTCACGCCGTCCATGGCTAGCCCAAGATGTAAGTTGCGTGGCTCTCTCGCAAAGTCCGGCCACTGATTATCTATGTGCTTCCAAGCCGCACAATCTGCGGGAATCCTCAATGTGTGATCAGTGGACCGATGAGATGCATGCCATGTCATCAACTCCGCTATGGATTTGCATCGAAACATGTGTTGTATTCTTGCAATGATGGGAAAGTGTCTTAAGACCTTTACCGGTATCCTCTCACCCTGCAAGTCATCTCTATATCGTTGTTCCCCACACTTTGGACAACTAGCCAAATCTCCATGCTCACGACGAAAGAGAATACAATCATTACGGCAAGCATGGATGGTATCATAATCCATACCCACCATTGTTAGCATCTTTTTCGCTTCATCTCTTGATGCGGGCATGGTATTTGGTGCAGGCAACATCTTTTGGAGCAACCTATGACAAAGACACTATCCAAATGATGATTCTCAAAACAAACAATATCCAAATAATGAGTCAATCAAATTAATGCAAGGGCTAACCTCATTAAGGCCGAGACACTTGTATCCGACCATCCATACTGTACTTGTAGATTCAAGATTGAGAGACAAGCACGTAGTTTAGACATCCTGGCACCCTCGTACAATTGTGTTGATTGCAACTCTCGCATTTTCACCTCAGACTCTGACATCACGTGTACGTGGGATGTAGTGCCCCTAAAAATGGAATCCATCATGTCGACCATACCCTCGTCGTCATCTGGGAGACTATAGTCTTGTTGAAAGTGAGAAGGTATATGTGTACCCTCGTCACCCTCGTCATCCTGTCATAAGCTCATTCGTGTAAATAGAAGATCTTCTAATTCCGGGTATACAATAAGATTGCGAACTTAAATAGCTTTGACTTACCGATGATCCATCAACATGTGCAACACCAACGGGGGGTACTGGTTCCGGCTCCTCCCCATACATCCGCAAGTGGCGCATGATAATACGACGTTGATGTCGTACTTCTCGCTTGCAATGAGTGCAATGACAATATAACCTCTCCGTAAGCCACTTCGTGCTCCCGGGCGTTGGCGCATCATCGGATGAGCTTCCACTCGTCCCTTCCATCTACACTTATAAAACCATAACATAAGCATGAAGAGGAGATGTACACAATTATGAGCATAGCATGTTTAATTTGAGCTTCTCTTGAGGCTATATAAAAAGAATGACATCGCTATATAGTAAGGATTGAAACAAAAAATCCTATATAGTAAGGCTGTGTAGTAAGAGGAGATATTGACAATTATAGGCATAGCATGTTTGAGTCACAAGAGGCCTCATTAAAAAAACAAACAGTAAGCGTCGCTATATAGCGACGCTCTGTTCCGTCGCTATATAGCGACGATTTTAATTGAAAGCGTCGCTATATAGCGACGTTTTCAATTAAAAACGTCGCTATATAGCGACGAATAAGCGTCGCTATATAGCGACGCTGTGGGTTAAAACCCGAAACGCCGAAACCCGCGGCGTTTTGCTCAAAGCTTTCCTAATCTCTAAACTAAGCTCTCCAAAATCTCCTCCCACCTATTTTCACTGACCTCCCATCTATTCCAAGCAACCTCCTACCCTATTTCCCACTCCTCACCCTCCTCCTACCTCTTGTGCACCCTCTCTCTCCTTTTTCCCTCTTTGGTTTCCAGAAAGAAAGTTCTTCAAAAGGTGAGTTTTTTTCAACAATGTAGGTTGTTTGTTTGTTAGCTTTGGTTTTGTGAGTGTTTCTACTTGTATTGCTAAAGTTTTAAACTAGTTTTCATGCTTGATTAGAAAGGATTCAAACAAAAAACGAAATTTCAAGAAAGAAAGAAAATTTCAAGAAAGAAAGAAAGAAACTCACCTCTTATTTCTGTATTTCTCTTCCTTCTCTTCCTTCTCTTCTCCTCAATCTCCTCCTTTCCTTGTCTCCTCAATCTTCTCTTTCCTTGTCTCCTTTCAAGAATTTGCTTTTGTGATCTCCTCTTTCCACTAACATCTTATTTGAAAAAATGGATTGTTTTCTCTCTTTTGTAGTGCCAGTCCACTACACCGAGCGGGACATAGTCTCTCTTTCGTGGGCCCAGTCCACTACACCGAGCGGGACATACTTTTACAGGTAAGTGCTTTCTCTTCTTTCCATTTAAGCTTTTTGTTATTTGCATTTGCCTGCAGCTAGCGCCTTAAGCGCTAGCTGCAGTGATGGGCGTAGGAACCCTCTCCTCCCCCTTCTCTTTTTCTCATTTTCCCCCTTCTCTTTTTTCCCTCTTCTCTTATTCTCTCTTTCCCCCTCTCTCTTTTCCCTTCTCTCTTTCCTTTCCCCCTTATTCTCTATTTCCGCATCCCTCTTATTCTCTTATGCTTATGCTTCTCTCATTCCGCATAAGCTCCTCCTCTATTTCCGCATGAGCATAAGCTCATGCTTATGCTCATTCATGAGCATGAGCTTATGCGTAAGTTTCCGCAAGAGCTTATGCGGAAATAGAGAATGAGAGAAGCATACGCTTCTCTCATTCTCTTTTTTCCGCATAAGCTCCTTCTCTCATTCCGCATAAGCTCCTTCTCTATTTCCGCATGAGCATACGCATGAGCTTATGCTTATGCTTATGCATAAGCATAAGCATAAGCTCATGCGTATGCTCATGCGGAAATAGAGAAGGAGCTTATGCGGAATGAGAGAAGGAGCTTATGCGGCATAAGCATAAGCATAAGCTCATGCTTATGCTCATTCTTCATGCTTATGCTCATTCATGAGCATGAGCTTATGCGTAAGTTTCCGCAAGAGCTTATGCGGAAATAGAGAATGAGAGAAGCATATGCTTCTCTCATTTTCTTTTTCCGCATAAGCTCCTTCTCTTATTCCGCATGCAAGTTTCCGCAAGTTTCCGCATGAGCTCCTTCTCTTATTCCGCATAAGCTCCTTCTCTCATTCCGCATAAGCTCCTTCTCTATTTCCGCATGAGCATAAGCTCCTTCTCCTTCTCTTTCCCTTTCTCTCATTCTCTATTTCCTCGTTCTCATTCTTTTTCCGCATAAGCTCCCTCTCTTTTTCCGCATGAGCATAAGCATGAGCTTATGCTTATGCTTATGCTCATGCTTACGCATAAGCATAAGCTCATGCTTAAGCATAAGCATGAGCTTATGCTTATGCGTAAGCATGAGCATAAGCATAAGCATAAGCTCATGCTTATGCTCATGCGGAAAAAGAGAGGGAGCTTATGCGGAAAAAGAATGAGAACGAGGAAATAGAGAATGAGAGAAAGGGAAAGAGAAGGAGAAGGAGCTTATGCGTAAGTTTCCGCAAGAGCTTATGCGGAAAAAGAGAATGAGAGAAGCATATGCTTCTCTCATTCTCTTTTTCCGCATAAGCTCCTTCTCTTATTCCGCATGCAAGTTTTCGCAAGTTTCCGCATGAGCTCCTTCTCTTATTCCGCATAAGCTCCTTCTCTCATTCCGCATAAGCTCATTTTCTATTTCCGCATGAGCATAAGCATGAGCTTATGCTTATGCTTATGCATAAGCATAAGCATAAGCTCATGCTTATGCTCATTCTTCGCATGAGCTTATGCGTAAGTTTCCGCAAGAGCTTATGCGGAAATAGAGAATGAGAGAAGCATATGCTTCTCTCATTCTCTTTTTCCGCATAAGCTCCTTCTCTTATTTCGCATGCAAGTTTTCGCAAGTTTCCGCATGAGCTCCTTCTCTTATTCCGCATAAGCTCCTTCTCTCATTCCGCATAAGCTCATTCTCTATTTCCGCATGAGCATAAGCATGAGCTTATGCTTATGCTTATGCATAAGCATAAGCATAAGCTCATGCTTATGCTCATTCTTCGCATGAGCTTATGCGTAAGTTTCCGCAAGAGCTTATGCGGAAATAGAGAATGAGAGAAGCATATGCTTCTCTCATTCTCTTTTTCCGCATAAGCTCCTTCTCTTATTTCGCATGCAAGTTTTCGCAAGTTTCCGCATGAGCTCCTTCTCTTATTCCGCATAAGCTCCTTTTCTCATTCCGCATAAGCTCATTCTCTATTTCCGCATGAGCATAAGCATGAGCTTATGCTTATGCTTATGCATAAGCATAAGCATAAGCTCATGCTTATGCTCATTCTTCGCATGAGCTTATGCGTAAGTTTCCGCAAGAGCTTATACGGAAATAGAGAATAAGAGAAGCATATGCTTCTCTCATTCTCTTTTTCCGCATACGCTCCTTCTCTCATTCCGCTTAAGCTCATTCTCTATTTTCGCATGAGCATAAGCATGAGCTTATGCTTATGCTTATGCTTATGCTTATGCATAAGCATAAGCATAAGCTCATGCTTATGCTCATTCTTCGCATGAGCTTATGCGTAAGTTTCTGCAAGAGCTTATACGGAAATAGAGAATGAAAGAAGCATATGCTTCTCTCATTCTCTTTTTCCGCATAAGCTCCTTCTCTCATTCCGCTTAAGCTCCTTCTCTATTTCCGCATGAGCATAAGCATGAGCTTATGCTTATGCTTATGCTTATGCTTATGCATAAGCATAAGCATAAGCTCATGCTTATGCTCATTCATCCGCAAGCATAAGCATAAGCATATGCTCATTCATCCGCAAGCATAAGCATAAGCTCATGCTTAAGCATAAGCTCATGCTTATGCTCATTCATGAGCATGAGCTTATGCGTAAGTTTCCGCAAGAGCTTATGCGGAAAAAGAGAATGAGAGAAGCATATGCTTCTCTCATTCTCTTTTTCCGCATAAGCTCCTTCTCTTATTCTGCATGCAAGTTTTCGCAAGTTTCCGCATGAGCTCCTTCTCTTATTCCGCATAAGCTCCTTCTCTCATTCCGCATAAGCTCCTTCTCTATTTCCGCATGAGCATAAGCTCCTTCTCCTTCTCTTTCCCTTTCTCTCATTCTCTATTTCCTCGTTCTCATTCTTTTCTTTCCTTTACATCTTCTTTCCCTCTTATCTTTCCCTCTTTCCTTTCCCTCTTTCCTTTCCCTCTTCTTTCCTTTCCCTCTTCTTTCTTCTTGCCTATGCCTATGCCTATGAGAATGCTCATGTTTGTTTATTTGTTTTCTGTTTTCGTGTTTGTGTCTATGTTAGACATGGGATCACGTCGCTCATCGGACGAGTACGGACAGCCTCGCAGGAGGAGAGCTCACGATCTATATGCTCCAGAGGACTTTGATTCCTCTCAGGCGACTACCCCGAGGACTACCCCTGTTCCGACTCCTCTCGGTCCTAGCACTGTGACTACCCCTGGTCCGACCCCTCTTCCACGTAGCACTGCGACTACCCCTCAGGGGACTCCTTTGCTAGCCGCGCATGGCTTTGTTGGGACTCCCGACGAGTTTGTAGCGCAGATGAGCGATGAGGAGGCAGCGAGATTCTTCTCTCTGCTCTCTCAGAGGACCTCCGCAATTCCTTCCCCTACACCGACGGGTGGACGTACAGCCCAGCCATCCCCTCGCGCCCCTTCGACCGCAGGATCATCACCTGCGCATGCCTCCCGCAAGGGAAGGAAGAGTAGGATGGGCGGCTCATGTTGTGCTGACTCAGGAGATGTAGACGAGTCAGCACACTCACGCTCCTTTAGGTCTCCACTTGGTCCGGAGACACAGTATCAGTCAGGTCCCTTTCCCTCTCCTACTCCCACAGCTACTCCTCGATCCGGAAGCGGTCGCGCAGCTTCCACTCCTTCAGACTCTGCTACCGTCAGTCCCCCTTACTCATCAGGGGATCTCTCCTATCAAATCACATCTACCGGAGAGATAATAGAAGACAAAAAGGGCAAAGCAGTGATGGCCGCCATGAGGCGGTTGATGAGTCATCACTTCAAGAGCGGAATAAATATCGATTGGCGGTATCAAGATGGCCAAAAGAAACAGGCGGTGATCGATGAGTTAAAACTCAGATTTCCTAATCCGCCAAATGTGGAGTTTAATAACAGTTATATGCTCGAGCGCATGGGTTTGGTCCTAAAGCATCGCAGATCAACCATGCGTACTTCCATTACAAAGGGGTTGTCTAAACCCAGCTGGGCAGACAAAGCTGATTGGAAGTTCTTGAAGAAGCAGAATAGGGACCATCCTGAAATGTTTGAGGGTCAGAGGAGGGCTGCGAAGAGACGGCTGGATGTCGTAGGTACTTCGCACTTTGGTGCAGGTGGACGGTATGCGTTCGAGGCAACCGTGGTAAGTTTACTTCTTTCCATTTAATGTATTGTTCTATTTGTTTTACTTACATATTACATGCACTTTAGCTAACTCTAACTCTCGTAAATTGGATCCACAGCAAGCTGCGATGGGTCGTCTTCCTACGGATGCAGAGACGCGACGCGCATTTCGGATAGGAACCAAGCCGTGGTTCATTGAGCAAGAGGCAATGGGAGCGACAGTCGATTGGGCTGAGGTGGCTGCTCGCACGGTATAAGTTTACTCCTGCTTGTAATCTCACTTTTTAATTTAAGTTCCAATCTAATTTTCGATTTATATGGTTCAGTCTCAGGGTCAAAGCTCAAGCGTCCCATCATCAGAGACGAGCGATCAACAGGGGCAAGGATCGGACGCAGGTGCCGATGACGAAGGAGAAGACGCAGGTGTCGGGGACGAGGGAGAAGATGCAGGTGCCGAGGACCAGGGAACAGCCCAACAAGACGATTCGGATTCGGATTCGGATTAGTAGTGGTAGTAGCATTTTTCATATCCGCTCGTTAGAGCCATTTTGTATCACCCTTTCACAGGGTAATTTTGTTTCAAACACAGTTGTATATGTATATGCATTTCTTCCTCATCGTTCACAAGAACAATTTTGTATCACCCTGCAAGCAAGGGAAATTTTGTTATAAAAAAATTTCTTTTGTAATTACAAAAAAAAAAAAATGGTTAGTGGGGCTAAACAGGGCTTCCTTTTGGCCCTGTTTAGCCCCACTAACCATTTTTTTAACCTTCTGTTAATCGTCGCTATATAGCGACGTTTACCAGTGTCGCTATATAGCGACGATTAACAGAGTCGCTATATAGCGACGTTTTTATCGTCGCTATATAGCGACGTTTACATCGTCGCTATATAGCGACGATTAACAGCGTCGCTATATAGCGACGGTTTATAGCGACGCTCCTTTTCCGACGATTTTAACGACTTTTATAGCGACCTTTGCGCCCGTGAAAAAAAAATTTTTTAATGTAAAAAGCGTCGGTATTTCCGTCGGAAAATGGCCTATGCCTTGTAGTGTGTGTCAATTAATACTTAATATTGTGATAAATCTTATCGCTCTTTATTGGTGATGTAGTTCACATTGGAGCCTGATAGTATGGGATCTTGATGACAACCATTGTTGGTTTGTCAACTCATTTACAGGCTTTCACGGGGTGTTCAAGTAAGTGTTCTTTTATCATATCATTATGAACATGCATCTTACTATTTACTACACAAATTCACTTTGTCATATGTCATGATGGACATGTCTGCAAACAAGTTAGTTTCTACGATTATGAAAATTAGGAAGCATCAAGACCAACCAAATTTCCAGACACGCCTCGCAGTGGAGCAGAAAGACATGTTTAGTAGCAGGTGGAGAATTGCCTACAACTTCATGTTGTACCTCAATAAAATTTTTGAACATGTCTCAATAGAAGCATATACCAAGCTCGAGCTACAAGATTTTGTGGCTAAGACTGTTCACTACCTAACTGCTACCATTGGGAAACAACATGATGGACTCAATGAAGAACCTAAGGGAGCCAAAGAAAAACAAGAGATAATTCAGTCTCCTTCTGTATCACAGCCTCAAGTAGAAGCATTACAGTCTCCACTTGAATTAGAGACTCAATGCATTCTTCCTACACAAGAAGTGGAGACTCAATGTGCATCTACAACATCACATCTTGTAAAGGAGGAAGAGATTAAGTCTATCCCGATTGCACCAGAAGTAGAATCTCAATGTACACCATCCACACAAGTAGAGACTCAATGTACTCTTAGAGAATCACAGCCTCAAGAGGACTCATCAGACTCTATTCAGTTGTAAAACATGTAGAAAGAAACATGAGTCCTTGAAGATTTTTATCTTGTTTGTATTGATTAATGATAGTGTTTTTTAAACTTATGCTAAATGTTACAATACATTAGGATATTTTATGATATTTATTCATTACAATACATTAGGTTTTACTTTTTTGAAAGTCTAATTTATTATGTACAATAAATATCTTATGATGAGAATCTAATAATTATATCATTCTTATGTTCCATCACTTTATTTTATAGATTTCAATGTACTCAAAATCTATCATCTCACATGTCTCGCATTACGGTCTTGCATCAGCAAGTCTAACTTATATTATATTAAAAGAATATCTCATGATGAGATTCTAATAATTACTAACTTATTTATATTAAAAGAATATCTCATGATGAGATTCTAATAATTATATCATTCTTGTGTTCCATCATTTTATTTTATAGATTTCAATGTACTATCACTGTCTTACATTGTTGGGATATCTCAAGGTGTATGCCTCAAGCACACCTTGGTTTCTATGTGTGAGTGCTAGAGGCACAGTTAGGTGCCCACAAGCACAGTTAGGTGGTGGAAGAGCCACATAGGATGATTGAGAGAATCTAGGAGCAGATTGAGGAGATGATTGTGGAGCTTTGAAGTCATCAGTGATGTCAGTGAGCATGTATGAGGTGCCTACTTAAGGACCTCACTCTTCTTCATTCTACAAGCAAGTAATGCAAGTATTTTGAGTTTGTGTCCACTCTTTCCTTTCCTTTCAGGTTACCAACATGGTATCAGAGCCCTTTGATCCCCCTTGAGCCCATTTCTGCCACATCATCTTCTTCTTCTTCATCTTCTTCTTCTCCATTTTCCTCTTTCTTCCCAAAATCTTTGAGAGCTTGGTTCTCCACCTACAAACGACCATTGCCCAAACCCTCTGAGCTGGAAACTCCTCTAGTATGGGCAAACTTCCACCTGCAAGCAATTGAAGAGAAAACATCTGTGGTGGCTGCCATTCCCCAAACAGTGCATTTTTTGCCATTTCTTCTACTGCTCAATACTCCCTGCTTGCTCTGCCATTGCCTGAGCCCTCTTAGGAGTAGATGGGCGACCTCAAGACGAAGATTTTGAGCCATTTTTCAGCTCATTTGGTTCAGTAACGAGGGAGAAATCGTTAAAACTCAGGTTCAGCCTGTAGCAACTCCCCCGGGCAAAAGTGCGCACCATTTCGTCCAACCTCTGTGCTGGACCCTCTCTGGTATATGATCTTTCTTTTGCTTCAGAAAGCCCTCTTTTCCTTGCTTTGAAGAGTGAGCTACAAGCCCTCCAAGTTCAGCCTTTTAGTTTTGACAGTTTTGGACAAGCTTTTGAAGATGATGCTACATAAAATGCTACTCTAGCATTTCAGGTTTTTTGAATCTTTCAATAACTTCAGTACAAGTGTGGCTTCAGTTTTGTTTTGAATTACTAGACCTGGTTTTGATTGGAAAGTATTTATTTTAGCCACTTCTATGAAGCATGTAAGAAGAAGCATCATTGATTGAATATTGGTCACTAGTCTTTGCTACATCAAGTGCTCATATTTTGGAAGTCTTTTAGTTATTTTTTTGCCTTGTAAGAGAGATAGACACTGCCCAATATCTGGGTTAGACCCTCTCATGGCTACCCTATTGAATCTAGAGAAGTTCAATGGAAAGGGCTTCCACACATGGCAGATGAAGGTGAAATTTGCATTGATGAGGGAGAACTTATGGGGACTTGTCAAACCGACTCCTACCGCTTCTTCTACGGCCTCCAATGCTGGAGAATCCTCAACTCCGACACGACCGGCAAGGGATCCAGCTAGAGAAGAAAAAGCATATGGTATCATTGCTCTTGCTTTAGGAGATGATTATATTCACCATATCTCTGACTTGGAGTCTCCTTCAGAAGCTTGGCAGAAGCTTGACATGATTTTTGGTGCTAGCTCTCACATCTCTAAACTATCACTTAAAATCTCTTTCTTTAAATTGAAGATGGCTAGTGGTACTACTTTAGCAGCTCATGTCAACTATATGCGGAGTCTTATGACTCAATTAGCTTCTATCAACTCTCCTGTTACTCCAGATGATGCTATGGCAGTGTTACTTAAGAGTATGCCTGAAGATTATGATCACATAGTTACCACTTTGAAAAATCTTCCTAATCCTAATCTTGAAGGTATTATCTCTGCTCTCCAAGAAGAAGAAAGGCATATGGAGCTCAGGAAAGGCAATGACATTGTTTATGCTGTAAAAGTCCAGAAGGGCAAGTATACCCCTTGCAATCACTGTGGAAAGACAAATCACCTTTCAAAGGACTGCTTCAAAATTAATCCATGCAAGCACTGTGGCAAGAACAACCATAATGAGAAGTTTTGCAGAGCCAAAGCAAAGACAGAAAATGCAAATCTACTTTCAGTTGATGAGCCTCCACAAGATGAGGCATCCTTTGAAGATTATGCATTTTAAAACATCTCTATGTATGCTCCAGATCTCTCTTTTTATGTCAAGGTACTCAGCCTGGATAGTCCTCCAAAATGAATGAAATAAACTATTGTGTTTTGTGTGTTTTGTAAACACCTCTGGTCACCTTATGATGTTTTTACTCCATGGTACCTCTTGCAGACATTGTGTGCATGTACATGCAGGGGAGATAACCATTGGAAGGTCTTTTTGTATCCCTTTTGTTTACCTTACACCCATGGGAACCCTTGCTAGCATGAGAACCTAGCCATAGATTAATCCTTGACCACCATGAGATGGCATGAGAAACTATGAGACTAGATGTATCCTTGACATAGCCTGAGGCATTCCCTTGAGGGGGGGTTTGTTGGGATATCTCAAGGTGTATGCCTCAGGCACACCTTGGTTTCTATGTGTGAGTGCTAGAGGCACAGTTAGGTGCCCACAAGCACAATTAGGTGGTGGAAGAGCCACATAGGATGATTGAGAGATTCTAGGAGCAGATTGAGGAGATGATTGTGGAGCTTTGAAGTCATCAGTGATGTCAGTGAGCATGTATGAGGTGCCTACTTAAGGACCTCACTCTTCTTCATTCTACAAGCAAGTAATGGAAGTATTCTGAGTTTGTGTCCACTCTTTCCTTTCCTTTCAGTTTACCAACATACATGTCTCAAATGTCTCCCATTACGGTCTTGCATCCCATCATTTTATTTTATAGATTTCAATGTACTCACTATCTTACATGTCTCACATGTCTTGCATTACGGTCTTGCATCTAGTCAACTCAGCCTCTACCAATTCTTTATTCTAAATCTTTCATCCCACATTATGAGTCTGTAGTTCTATAAATCCCCTAGTAGTCGTTCATCTTCTATATCTCACCCGCAGCAAACACTTCTTCCACTTTGCTCTTCTTACCTTACTCCTCTCCTCAAGCTTGCTTCTTCCATCTTGCTCGCAGCCTTACCTCCTCTTCTCAAGCGTACTCCTTTCATCTTGCCTTACCTCCTCTAGTTACCTTCCTCACTCTCGTTACCTTCCTCACCTCGTTCGTCTTCTATATCTCACCCGCAGCAAACACTTCTTCCACTTTACTCTTCTTACCTTACTCCTCTCCACACTTCTTCCACTTTACTCTTCTTACCTTACTCCTCTCCTCAAGCTTGCTCCTTCCATCTTGCCCGCAGCCTTACCTCCTCTTCTCATGCATATGTTGGAAAACTGAAGGAAAAGAGTAGAGTGGACACAAACTCAGAATACTTGCATTACTTCCATTGTAGAATGAAGAAGAGTGAGGTCCTTAAGTAGGCACCTCATACATGCTCACTTACATCCTGTGGGCACCTAACTGTGCCTCTAGCACTCACACATAGAAACATAAGGTGTGCCTGAGGCATACACCTTGAGATATCCCAACAAACCCCCCCTCAAGGAAATGCCTCAGGCTATGTCAAGGATACATCTAGTCTCATAGTTTCTCATGCCATCTGATGGTGGTCAAGGATAAATCTATGGCTAGGTTCTCATGCTAGCAAGGGTTCCCTTGGGTGTAAGGTAAACAAAAGGGATACAAATAGACCTTCCAATGGTTATCTCCCCTGCATGTACATGCACACAATGTCTGCAGGAGGTACCATGGAACAAAACATACACATGGCCTACATCATAAGGTGACCAGAGGTGTTTACAAAACACACAAAACACAATAGTTTATTTTCATTCATTTTGGAGGACTATCCAGGCTGAGTACCTTGACATAAAAAGAGAGATCTGGAGCATACATAGAGATGTTTAAAATGCATAATCTTCATGGGATGCCTCATCTTGTGGAGGCTCAACTGAAAGTAGATTTGCATTTTCTTTCTTTGCTTTGGCTCTGCAAAACTTCTCATTATGGTTGTTCTTGCCACAGTTCTTGCATGGATTAATTTTGAAGCAATCCTTTGAAAGGTGATTTGTCTTTCCACAGTGATTGCAAGGAGTATACTTGCCCTTCTGGACTTTTATAGCATAAGCAGTGTCATTGCCTTTCCTGAGCTCCATATGCCTTTCTTCTTCTTAGAGAGCAGAGATAATACCTTCAAGATTAGGATTAGGAAGATTTTTCAAAGTGGTAACTATGTGATCATAATCTTCAGGCATGCTCTTAAATAACACTGCCATAGCATCATCTGGAGAAATAGGAGAGTTGATAGAAGCTAATTGAGTCATAAGACTCCGCATATAGTTGACATGAGCTGCTAAAGTAGTACCACTAGTCATCTTCAATTCAAAGAAAGAGATTTTAAGTGATAGTTTAGAGATGTGAGAGCTAGCACCAAAAATCATGTCAAGCTTCTGCCAAGCTTCCGAAGGAGACTCCAAGTCAGAGATATGGTGTATATAATCATCTCCTAAAGCAAGAGCAATGATACCATATGCTTTTTCTTCTCTAGCTGGATCCCTTGCCGGTCGTGTCAGAGTTGAGGATTCTCCAGCATTGGAGGCCGTAGAAGAAGCGGTAGGAGTAGGTTTTACAAGTCCCCATAAGTTCTCCCTCATCAATGCAAATTTCACCTTCATCTACCATGTATGGAAGCCCTTTCCATTGAACTTTTCTAGATTCAATAGGGTAGCCATGAGAGGGTCTAAACCAGATATTGGGCAGTGTCTATCTGTCTTACAAGGCAAAAAAATAACTGAAAGACTTCCAAAATATGAGCACTTGATGTAGCAAAGACTAGTGACCAATATTCAAACAATGATGCTTCTTCTTACATGCTTCACAGAGGTGGCTTAAAATGAGAACTTTCCAATCAAAACCAGGTCTAGTAATTCAAAACAAAACTGAAGCCACACTTGTACTGAAGTTATTGAAAGCTTCAAAAGACCAGAAATGCTAGAGTAGCATTTTATGTAGCATCATCTTCAAAAGCTTGTCAAAACTGTCAAAACTAAAGAGCTGAACTTGGAGGGCTTATAGCTCACTCTTCAAAGCAAAAGAAAGGGGGCTTTCTGAGGCAAAAGAAAGCTGGTATACCACAGTAGATCCTCTGGGAAGAAGAGGTGCAAAAACGCGTCAGGTCACCTTCTCTTTCTTCTACAAAGTCGACTGGTTTTTCTCTGTTTTCTCCTTCAATATGTAGCCATTGCTGCTCAGATTTCAGCACAAGGTAGCCCAAGGTATGGAGAAGCTTCCCCTGAAAGGAATTAGAGAAAGAAGGAGCAGGCGCAGAGAAAACGCAGGAAGAGAAATCGACGAAAACCGTGTAATGGCGACCAGCAGAGATGGAGGTTCTTCAATTCCTTGCAGCCGGAAGTTTGTCCCTTCAAGGTGGATCTCCAGCAGGAAGGGCGTGGGAAATGGTTGAGAACCTGAGGAGAACAGGCTTAAGAAAATTTTGGGAAGAAGAGGGAGAGATGGTCAAGAAGAAGAAGAAGAAGATGATGATGATGTGGCAGAAATGGGCTCAAGGGGGATCAAATGGCTCTGATACCATGTTGGAAAACTGAAGGAAAAGAGTAGAGTGGACACAAACTCAGAATACTTGCATTACTTCCATTGTAGAATGAAGAAGAGTGAGGTCCTTAAGTAGGCACCTCATACATGCTCACTTACATCACTGATGACTTTAGAGCTCCACAATCATCTCCTCAATCTGCTCCTAGATTCTCTCAATCATCCTATGTGGCTTTCCACCACCTAACTGTGCTTGTGGGCACCTAACTGTGCCTCTAGCACTCACACATAGAAACATAAGGTGTGCCTGAGGCATACACCTTGAGATATCCCAACAGCATACTCCTTTCATCTTGCCTTACCTCCTCTAGTTACCTTCCTCACTCTCATTACCTTCCTCCTCTCGTTTTTATGGATCTTTTTAAGGTAATCGATTCTGTCGAGCAAGCCATTAGCAGCATCAAAGAATGGATTGCCGAGAACCAAGGAAAGAGAGAGGAGAGAAAGCAAAATCTAGCTCCATTAACCCAGTACGAGAAGGATGACTTTGCTTGTTAGAAGGGCTTAGAGAAGGAAGAGGAAAGAAAAACAAGTATGGCTACTACTGAAATAGATAAATTGCAATCATATAGGAGAGAGCTGATAGACTTTCAAAGTGAGATATCTTCGCGTGTGGCTCGTTATGGAAGATTTCCCCCCAGGAAGCGCAAGCCATTCGGAATAAACAAAGTGTTATGCAGGAGAAAATTCATCAATCCTTACTTCTCTTCTATAATTTTAACTACATCGATGAGGATGAGATGAGCTCAGCTCTTGAATGGGTTGAATTTAGGCTAAAGACTTGAAAATAGAAAATTCATCAAATTGAATGGCTGTAGTCTTGAAAATAAATTTGCCTTCCAATGAGAGTCTTCTTGTAACTTTTGGTGTAATTTGCCTTCCAATGAGAGTCTTATTGTAACTTTTGGTGTTTTTCAACACCTAAATTATAAATATTGTGAGAGTTTGCTACTTCCACTTGTAACTTTTGAAAGTGTTTCCTAAACACTATTATAAATATGAAGAGAGTTTACAATTATTGAACCACTCTTTTTTTTGTAAACCACTCTTTTTTGTGTAACTTATCTCAGGCTTAACTTTTGAAGGTGTTTATTAACACCATTAAATATTAAGAGAGTTTACAACAACCGCATCTTATTTTTTCATGTAACTTATCTAGGCTGCGTTAAATTTTATAATTTTAGTTTCATGTCCTTTAAAAATATATAAAAAAATGCTTGTTTTTATGTTTTTATATGTGCTTTGAAGATTGGGTTTTTCTTAAATTTTATCTGAAAACTAGTCCAAAAGTATATGTAAAAATGAATTTGTACATTGACAAGTCCAAAATTAATGAAATAAGTGTTACTCAATGTGTCAATTTCTGCATTTTTCTGAGAGAGTGTTGGAACTCAAGTTTGGAGCAACCATTTGTAGATCTGTTAGTTCCGGTGGACTCAGAAGGTCCTAAAACTTCTATGTTGCTCATCATTCACACTCCGGTGGAGTTTACAAACAGCTCTATTTCCAAAAACGTTTTTCAGTCCGTGTGTTGGACCCAGTGATTGAGACCACGGTTTCCAAAACCATCTATCCCATTGCATTTTGGACGCCCAAAAACCCCTACCTATCAGTTCTTATGCAATTTGGTGGAGGATTTTTAGAGTTATAGATCTCTATGTATTCGATTTCATCTCTCTGTTATGCATTTTTCATTCTAAGGTTTTGAAACCTTAGATTTATTCCACATGGCAGTGGATAAGTGTTGACTCCCATTTCTCACTCATCGGTTGGGATTTTGGAGTTCGGACAGGAGAGAGATATTTGCAGATTTTCTTGCTGAGTCCGATTATGCAATGGCACCCATGTTTTGAGGCATCTCAGGTTCTATTTTTAGTAGCGATCATTACCGTGGGACTATGATTTCTTGAGCATACCTTATGATCACTCTAGTTGCAGTTTGAGCAGTGTGTGCTCATTCGTGGTGTGCATTCGGTTGTAGTGGATGATTTATAGGCCATTTGGATGCATCGCGGTCCTTATTGGATGCGCTAATAGGCCCAAATTGCCTTGTGGGGTGCTATTTTCATGGACGCTTTGCACATGGATGCTATTTTATGCTGAGGGACAGCTTTGACACATTGCAGGTGATGCACTGATAGTGCTATGCTATCTTGGATGAGATATTATTAATGGATATGCCAGTGGATGGTGTTTATGCTTGAGTCATTTGGCACTTATTGGCATTTTGGATTGCCATTGCAGTTGGCATTTTCTTTTGGGCCAGATTTGCTCATATGGATGCATAGTATATGCACATGAGTCAGATGCTTTGAGACATGAGTTTTGGTGATATTTGACTCTATTGTGGCATACACATTTGGATGCACCTGGTATTTGGTGTGATTCTCTCTTGTATGCACTAGCATTTGGGATTTTTGCTTCATTTGCATCATGGCATCCTCTTCCATGTCTGAAAAGGAGTTTTTTGGCATTAAAAAGTTTGATGGGACAAACTTTTATTTGTGGAAAGAACAAATAAGGGATGTGCTAATTCAAAAGAAGCAGATTAAACCCTTGGCAAGGATTGAAGCTAAGCTTGCAAATATGTCTGAGGATGATTGGAATGAGTTGGATGCATTAGCCAAATCTACTATTAGACTTCATCTTGCAGAGTCAGTTTATTTCATAGTAGTAAATGAGTAGACTACGGAAGATTTGTGGAAGAAACTGTCTGCCACTTATGAAAAGGAAACTGCCTCTAATAAAGTTTACCTCATGAAGAGGTTGTTTGAGCTACAGATGAAGGAAGCGGTCTCCATTGCTTCTCACTTGAATGAATTCAATATTATTATCATCTAGCTTCAGACTCAGAAGATGAATTTTGATGCGGAGACTAAGGCAATATTTCTCTTATGTTCATTGCCATCCTCATGGGATACCTTCCGTACAACTGTCAGTAACTTTGCATCTGGTGGAGTACTGAAATTTGATGATGTTGTGGGTAGCTTGTTGGCCGAGAAGATTAGACGAAAGTCTATGGATGGCAACAAGCAGGATGCAGCCTTAAATGTGCAAAGGGGTAGATCACAGTTTAGGGGGAAGTCCCAAGAAAGAGGGAAGTCTCGTAGCGAATCCAAGCACAGAACATTGAGTGTTACCACTGTGGCAAGAAGGGCCATATGCAAAGGAATTGCTACAAGCTGAAAAGAGAGCAAAAGGATAAGAAAAAGAATGCAAATTGCGGTGCAAATCAAAAGGAAGAGAGTCCAAGGGAGGACAAAGGAAAAGTGAAGATCGAGGAGATCAATGCAGTTACACATGATAGTGACAATGACGTTCTCTTCATGTCTAGTTTATCTACAGAGTTGCTTACCACTTCAGATGATGCATATTCCTAGGATTGGATTTTGGATTCTGGTGCTTCATTCCATGTTACTCCCCATAGGGAATGGTTCTCCACTTATGACAGTGGAAAGACAGGTTGTGTGCATCTTGGAAATGACTATGCATGTGACATAGTGGGAGTAGGTGTGTGTGGGAGTAGGTGACATAAAGTTTTCTTTTGCAAATGGGTCTGCATTTATTTTGAAACATGTGAGACATGTGCCTAAGTTGACCAAGAGCGTTATTTCAGTAGGTCAGCTAGATGATGATGGTTTTCACACCACTTTTGGCTTTCAGAGTTGGAAAATTCAGAAGGGCTCTATGTTTTTGGCCAAGGGTGCCAAGTGTGGGACTTTGTATCCCTTACATCTATCACGGGTATTTGATCATGTTGTTGCAATAACCGAGCAGTCAAGCACTTCTTTGTGGCATTGCAGGTTGGGGCATATGAGCCAGAATGGAATGAAACTCTTATGCCGTTCGGGTTATGTACCGCATTTGAGTTTCTCTGATTTTGAATTTTGTGAGCACTGTCTCTATGGGAAGCAGACTAAATCAGCCCATAAAAGAAGGGGAAATAAAGGGTTTAAAAAGCTTGATTTGGTGCATTCAAACGTATGTGGTCCCATGCCTACACGGTCATTAGGCGGGGCTGAATACTATGTGACATTCATTGATGATGCAACTAGGAAAGTGTGGGCTTATGCTATAGCTCGGAAGAGTGATGTGTTCCAAGTATTTTAGAATTGGCTGGCCTTGGTTGAGAATCAGTCAGGTAGAATGCTTAAATGTCTACGGACTGACAATGGTGGAGAGTATCTCTCTCATGGCTCTCAGCATTTCTGTGATACACGTGGGATTAAGAGGGAGCTCACATCCCCTCGTACTCTAGAGCAAAATCCAGCTGCAGAAAAGATGAATTGTACCATTCAAGAAATGATTTGGGACTATCTGTATGACTTAGTTTCACATATGGAGGCAATGGAGTACTCACTGCCTTCCCCCCCTCCATATTAAAACGCTACAATACTTTTGTAACATACTCTTTTTGTGAAAGCCAAAGGAGTTTCCTACTCCGATCACGCATGATGCGCATACCAAGAACATGACCTGCAAGTCCCAAATCCTTCATATCAAAGGCCTCATGCAACTTGGCCTTTAATGCATCTAGCTCATAAGTATTCTTGCTAGCCAATAGCATATCATCCACATATAGTGCCAAGATTATCAGGCTATTATCCTTAGCCCTTTTAGTCTAGAGGCAGTGATCAATTTCACTCCTTCTAAAACCCTGGCACCGAATGAAAGCATCAAACTTCTGATACCATTGTCTAGGTGCTTGCTTAAGACCATAGAGTCTCTTCTTCAACTTGCAAACTAAATGCTCTTTGCCCTTTTCTTCAAAGCCTTCCGACTGCACCATGTAAATTTCCTCATGCAAATCCCCATGCAGTAAAGCTGTCTTGACATCCATCTGCATAAGCTCCATATCCTCTGATGCCACTAGTCCAAGCATGCATCTAAGTGTGGTCATCTTCACAACCGGTGAGAATATCTCATCAAAGTCCACACCCTTCTCTTACTTGAACCCTTTAGCAACCAAACGGGCCTTGTACCTAGGCACATCATCACTTGTGACCTTCATTTTGTAGACCCATTTGCATGGCAATGCTTTCTTTCCATGTGGCAAAGAAACCAAGTCCCAAGTCTTATTCTTCATAAGTGAGCTCATCTCTGATTGCATAGAATACTCCCACTTGCGTTGATCCTCATCATAGCCTCCATAGCCTCTCTGTAGCAAGAAGGCTCCCCGCAATCAGTAAGCATCACATAGTCTACCCTTGGAACAAACCTATCAGGCGGTCTAGACACTCTAGATGATCTTCTCAAGGGCATTTCAGCTTGTTGTCCCACCTGCATATCAGCCACATTTGGCTCATCATTTCCATCAATAGATGATCCATCATCTACCCTTGATTGTATACCTGTGGGAGTACTTGGTGGTACCATTTCTTGCACATATCAACATATGCAGGTGGATTCACATCTTGGAAAGTGATTCTCCTCATTTCCACATCCCTCATGGGTTACTTATGCATCTTCTTCTCATTGAATACTACATCATGGCTGCGTACGATCTTCTTTGCTTCTAGATCCCAGAGATGATAGCCCATCTCTCCACTTTCACCATAACCTAGAAAGATGCATTTCCTAGACTTAAGATCTAGCTTCTTTCGAAGCTCTTTTGGCACATGTGCATATGACTCACACACAAATATACGCAAATGAGAGTAAGAGGGCTTCTTGCCACTCCATGCCTCTTCAGGAATACCACCATCCAAACTCTTACTAGGTGATCTATTGATCACATGCAGTGCAGTCTTCATTGCCTCAGCCCAAAAACCACCAGAAAGACTTGCATTGGAAAGCATGCAAGGGCCATGATGGCCAAGGTTCCTTATGCATCAGCAGTTGGGAGTCTTATGTATGCTATGATAGCTACTAGACCAGACATTGCATTTGCAGTGGGAGTTGTTAGCCAGTATATGGCTAATCCAGGAAAGAGGCATTGGGAGGCAGTTAAGTGCATCATGAGGTACATGAAGGGTACCAAGGAGATGTGCATCTGCTTTGGTAGAGGAGACATGCGTGTACTTGGGTACACAGATTTAGACTATGCAGGGCATGTGGATAGTAGGAGATCCACTTTTGGTTATGTGTTCACCTTTGTAGGTGGTGCAGTGTCGTGGATGTCTCATG
The DNA here is from genome assembly GCF_047967505.1 of Dipteris shenzhenensis. Lineage (NCBI taxonomy): Eukaryota > Viridiplantae > Streptophyta > Polypodiopsida > Gleicheniales > Dipteridaceae > Dipteris > Dipteris shenzhenensis. The sequence goes on from NC_141604.1 coordinate 30,232,065, forward strand.
CACAGAAGTGCATTGCTTTGTCTACCACAGAGGCTGAGTATGTTGCAGCCACAGAGGGTTGCAAGGAGGCTATATGGCTTGATCGGCTAGTGGGAGATTTGGGGATTCATATAGGTGTACCGACATTGCATAGTGATTCCATGATGCTATTCAGCTAGCACGGAATCTGGTCTTTCATGCAAAGACCAAACACATTGAGGTCAGGTACCATTTCATTAGGGAGGTACTTGAGGACAAGCGCATAGAGCTTGTCAAGGTTCAAACAGATGATAACCCTACAGATATGCTGACGAAGAGTCTACCTAGTCAGTGCTTTGAGTATTGTCATGTATTGATGGGAATTGGATAGTATGCTCACTGGTTGTTCTCCCTTAAAGGCACATTGTCCTTTAAGTGGGAGGTTGTGGGAATTAAAGGTCACTGTGCCTTTACCCCGGTTATGTACAATACTCAAACACATATATAAATGAATGACAAAGAAGATTAGGGTGTTTTGCACCCACCAAAACTTGTGTGGCTCTCTGTTTCTCTCTCTCCCTTTTCCGTTCTTGCTTCCGTAAAGAGCACTCTCAGTGTATGTCATCCATGCCTAGATCTCGATAGGTAGGCACTCTGATATCAGCAAAACAAGCTGGGAAGCATGCCCGTGAAACCATATGCTAGGTCAGGCAGTGGAGATGGGTGAGGTGGCTGCATCCTAGGCCAAAAATTTCCTACGCTATCAAAATCCTCCTGGAAAAGGATGCACGTAGACATGGGGATCCTAGAGAGTACAGCTGGGTCTATGGGACCTCTAGTGGGAACATCTACAGGAGGGGCGGGATATAAGGCCACACTAGGGTGTATGCTATGGCGACTCTCATCACGTGAGATGTGCCTCAACTGATACAAATAGTGCTCAACTCGATGGTATGCAATGCGTGCCGAGACCCTTTGCTCCTGCAGCTCTGCCTCTAGTTGTCATACTCGAGTCTCCATTTTCCAAACAAACACACATCATGAGGTGAGAAAGGGGCATGGCATGAGTAATGCATGCAACACCAAAATATAGTAAAAGAGGATGAACGACTAACCTCGCTAGTAGACTCTACCAACCACACCTCCAAATCAGCAACACATGCATCACACTCATCTGTGGGAGGTGGAATCTGTAGTGTGCACATGCAAAAATCATTCTAACATGACTTTGCAATGAAAAAAGACATGGCAAATTTTCTAGATCAAGAACAATGATCTCTACCTATATAGATATCGACAAGGCGGAGACCATGTTTTGCAAGCACATGGCTACAAAATGAACATCCGAATGTAGGCATCCTTCAATAGATTGTAATGCTAGTGTAGGGACCGTATGAAGCTTTGGTGCCTCACATTGACATTGCACACCTACTGTCTGCTGCTAGTGTCCCATCCTACCAGCTCTTGCTCATCTAGGATGCACACTGAGATAATCCAGCCTATGCCCAAGGATGAACTCAGCATATAGCTACATCGCAAATGAGCAAGGGATCTAGCAGTTGTGAGGCAACAAACCACCATTGGCAGTGATATACCTAGGATAGATATGCGCTGCCATGATGGGGTGCGTACACCACGATATGTGAAAAGGCTATCCTGAACGAGGTCGCTAGGATGCTGTCTGGCCATCCCAAAAAAGTAGATCTAGAGCTGCTCTATGAGGAGAATCATGCTCAAATAGGACATGTATGGCTCTCCAATCCATGCTATGCACTGTCATGATGGGGTGCATACATCGCAATATGTGAAAAGGCTATCCTGAACGAGCTCGCTGGGACGTTGTCTGACCATCCCAAAAAAGTAGATCTAGAGCTGCCCTATGAGGAGAATCATGCTCAAATAGGGCATGTACGGCTCTCCAATCCATGCCCTGACCTCCTACCTCATCCTCTACAATGATTGAAATGTCTGCTGAAGGTCCTCATAACCACCTAGTCGATGTAGACCATCAATGACTACATCCACACTTGCGACCAAGTGAGGGGGGGCCCCAACGTCCTACAGAGTCTTCATCTTGACTCTCAAAATCTCAATCTACTGCTGTACAGTGGCGGGAGCTATGTTAGGTTTGCACAAATAAACACATATGTCTAAGGTCACTGATTCAAGTTGCATATGTACATTTGCATGTATCTACCCACATACACATGCATGCTCAAGTGTAAAACCCAAAGGTGATCTACATGGATTTGGATTCAGCTCCATAATTTCAAGCACTAACACAAACATTAGGGGAATTTTGGACTCTAAAAGGGCCTCATAAGGAGTGGATTAGCAAAATGGATTAAGAACTAATAAGGTCTATAAAGGGTCCCATCACCCACATATGAGTCCAAAACAGTACACCTCCCTAGGCTTTGGTGGTCCCAAAAAGTATACCTCCCTCTCCTACTTGGAGGATCCCCACCATGTGCAAGAAGTCCACCCTCTTTATACCCCAAGGTGGTCCCCACTCCTAAAATGTATCTCGCGGGTACTACTCTCCCCAACAATTTGAAATTTCTGAAAAGTGCCAAAAATGACCTGAAACTCTTCCAAACCTTCCCCCAAACCATGCATATGCACCCAAATCCCTTTCCAACCCTTGAATCCTTCTTCTACTCACCACAGTCACTTTCTAATTCCTCAATCCTTTTTCTTCTCACCTAATCACTTTCTAACCCTCGAATCCTTTTTCTTCTCACCGTAATTATTTTTCGTCGCTTTTCTAACCCTCTCATGGCTCCATTGCAAGATTCTCCTACAATGTGGTGCTTGATAATTGATAGTGTAACAACAAAGCTATTTTGTAATCCAATTTTTTAAATTACTTTCACTCAGTAACTCAAATCTATTTTCTCACATCTCTCATTGTTCCATTTCAATGTTACCAACAAGAAGTAGAACTGTTTCCTGAGTTACAAGCGCATGTGACAAAATGTGTTCTTGGCAGGTTACAGTGGAGCAAGTAATCAATCAAAGGGTGCAAGCTACATGGTGCATGGGCTATGTCTAGGGGTTATGAACTACCTTCTCCATGTAGCTTATTGGGGATAAACATTATTCAAATCTTTTCAAATATGTGGAAGTAATCTTGATTGGATTTCAAGGAACTTGAGCATGGATGGATAGAACATTGAGGCAATCAAAGGTAGAGGGAAGAATCTTCTTTAACGTGATGGAAGTGGTCATTCTTAATCATTTACCACTATACCCATCAACATTTATTTGCCTTGTATGTGTTCTTAGGACACCTATTATATTATAGTGTGTCCTTTTCTAGACACTATATTTTGGCTCCCCAATGGAGGTTGCTTGTACTTGTCCTTTCTATGGTAATTGATATTATTTCATTCTAGAATAAATAAATGTTATCATTCTCATGAAATAAAGTAAAATCGTAATCTATGTTGTTTTATTATTGTTGTCTTATTCTTGCTACTTGTTGAAGTTTACCCAAAACTCAATTTTAAAAAGGCCTCTTGGCCTCAATGTGCATGTGGGTGTGCAATTGGATCAAACAATGTAAGTTTGGCCCAAATGTGTGCTTGGCCAAGAGGACTTTGTTGTGTCTTATGACATTACTTCTTGACCCTAATCAGCCCCTTCCTAGTGATTAGCAAGTTTCTCTATAATGAACACCAGTACACCCCATTAGCCACACATCTATACAAAAAATCAGTTGAGCCAAGAACAAGCATTGTGTAAACAAAGAAAGGCAACCACTTGAACTAGGCTTCAACAAGATTGAGCCCCAAATATTGGTTCCCAATAAGTAAAAGATAAAAAAGATGATTTGGAAAAATATTAGGCAATCTTGACCCCCCCTCCCCCCAAAAAAAACACTATTAGGCATCCTTGATTTGTTGGGAACCAATATTTGGGGCATGGAGAGACATTCCCCCAATAAAAATTTGAAAAACAATGGCCAGATGGCCCCAGGTGTGAGCAAGCGCAACTTTTGGCCATTTTTTTTCAAAATTTTTTTGGGGAAATGTCTCTCCATGTCCCAAACACTCGTCCCCAATAGTGTTTGGGGCATGGAGAGACATTCCCCTTAAAAAATTTTGAAAAAAAAAAAGGCCAGATGGCCCCAGGTGTGAGCAGGCATGACTTTTGGCCAGACGGCGGGGTCCACCCCGTCTGGCCAAAAGTCGCGCCTGCTCACACGTGGGGCCATTTGGCCATTTTTTTTCAAAATTTTTTTAGGGGAACCCATCTGGCCAAAAGTCACACCTACTCACACCTAGGGCCATCTGGCCATTTGACCCCGTCTAGCCAAAAGTCATGCCTGCTAACACCTAGGTCCATCTGGCCATTTTTTTTCAAAATTTTTTAAGGGTAATGTCTCTCCATGCCCCAAACACTATTGGGGACTAGTATTTGGGGCATGGAGAGACATTCCCCCAAAAGAATTTTGAAAAAAAATGGCTAGATGGCCCTAGGTGTGAATAGGCATGACTTGGTCCCCGTCTGGCCAAAAGTTGCACTTACTCACACCTGGGGCCATTTGGCCATTTTAATTTTTAATTTTTTTTTTTGGGGAATGTCTCTCCAGGCCCCAAATAATGGTCCCCATGCCTATATGTGGGTGCAATTGATTTGATCTAGCAAGTTCTGTTTGGAGGCCCATATCTTCTAAATGGTGCAAGAGATAAAAATAATTCATAGTAAAACTTTTAACAGTCTTTTGATTTCCTACAACTTTTATCATCATCTCTTTTTGCTCAAACTCACCATCTAAGGCTTCAAATTTGCATTTAGAATTGGGCACACAAATCCAAGCCAAGAAAACACTTTAGAGTGCCTTTTTTACATCTTTGGGCCATTATTTGCCCATTTGAATGGTTGAACCATGTAAATCACAAAGTATCAAAGTTGTAGCTTGGTGTAAAATCCACAACTCTCTCTTACAGAATTTTCCCAAAATCAATCATCTTCTCAGACATATTTGCCTTTCCAAAGTGCTCACTCTCAATATGTTGATGAAATTGTGAAAACAAATCATGGAAGTAAAAATACAGTGCAATGACCTATGGCCTCACAATGGGTCTCACAAAAAGTACACATATTATACTCTACAAAATTGATCTACAAACTCTATTCATGGTTTATATATATCCCATGCACATCCCTTTCACTTTTGCATGAATGTGCATATTATACTCCAAGATTGATCTATTACATAAATTCAATCATATTTATTTCTTATGTATTATGTCCTTCTCTAGTTATTGTTTTAGTGTTTACACTAAAACCAATAAGAACAAATGTCACTCTTAAACGTTTAGAGACAATTTGTCATTACAGATAATTGTTACCTTATACAATAATCATCGATATTATACATATGTATGCCCCTAATAATCTCATTGTACCTCAATTCAATAGCATCGATATGCATGGACATGTTCTATGCTTATGGTACAATTGATCTACAGGCGTTGCTTCTTTTCAATGCTTAAATACTTTTACTTTTGGATGCCAAACATTAGGATATGATATGGATATCATTCATCGGGTCTTGATGGATATGTTAACTTTAAACCTTCAAAAGCTTTCCACTTCTTTTAATAAATAAAATTGAACATTTTTTTCCCACCCTTGTCTTGTCCTGTCTTCATTCTGAATCTTTGCATGCTTGATTTCCACATAATTTAAATTTAAAAATGATGCATTGCATTTATTACATCCAAATTTTTGGTACATTTGAAGATCTTTAAAAAATGTTATATAATTGACAAAATTTATAAAAGCAAAGTTTTTAAATACGTATTCAATTATAATATCCCCTCTAACTTATATTATTCATGAGTCAAAGTTATTAATTGAATTAAAAAATCAATCTAGCTCTAAATATAAGCAATACCTAAGAGTAGAACCTTCCCAAAACGTTACTTGGAGTATTCCATCAAAGCATGTATTACTTGGGGGTTCAAGTTGCCAACTCCCATTCTATGTAAATAATAAATACAAGTGATCAGATGCAATTATGTCTGATTATTTTCAAATGTGATGTAATGTCCAAGAAGTAAATATAACTTCCAAATAGCTACATACATATTTCATATACACAACATAATACATATTAATTTGTCTCATCCATGCATGAGGTGGTGTATTTTGGCACCATTGGGATTTATTAGTAAATAAAGAATCATATCTAACTGAACCTACATAATCTTTAAAATTAGTACATTTTCAAAGACCATATACCCATTGATTTAAAATCCCAAACACAACATGTACATCTATACCACCTCATCCACAAGATCCCAAAGACAACCTACTACCTAATAAAGGAATTCATTCTAAAGGAATCCATGCCCCATCAGTTGTTTTCAAGACTTACATCTACACCTCATCGACAAGATCCCACAAACAACCTAATTACTCTCATCCATGCACAACCTATTGGTCTTCATCTCACTGATTTGTGTAGTAATTCAAAGTTGTCCTGGCTAACTAAATACAATAATTAACCTAAAGTAATACATTCTAAAAGAATTAATATGATAATTTATAGAACAAAATATAGATATCCATGGAATCTTAATCTTCTTGGGTCTATTTATGGCTTTTAATGTCCATGACTAGACCAATGCATCAATACACTCCCATACCTATGGATCCAACCTATTCTATGCCCAATACTTGTTCTGGTAGTCAACATAGGCATCTGCATCACTGAGCCCCTTTCTCTTAATTGATGGTGTCCAATACTGAATTAATAATTTCTTAAAGTTAGGACGTCTTGGCACTTGATACAGCAACCCCAATTCATATGGGGTATATAGGGTCTGATGGCCTCACCAAGACGAAATCGCCTTGCTTAACATCCACCATTGGTCTAAACTCTTCCCTTGGTTTACCTTGTAGCGGCCTGCAATAGTGATCATTCCATTCCTCATAGCCTTGGAACTCATTAATGTAAGCATATATATCATCCTCCTCATGAGGAGATTGTGTTCTTGGCCAAAAGTCTCTGTACACTCTTATCTCTAAGATGTTTTCCTGTTCGAGCTCAACAATCATGGCTTTCTAGTAGTCTATCACTGGCCTAATGTAGGACTCATACGATGCATCATTTCCACTTGCAAATCTCTCCCAAAACTTACTGTAATCCTTTATGCTTGATATTAATTGCAAGTGATCTCTCACAAATGCAGCCATTGGCAGTATATCTGGACAACTTGTTGGCAACAATGGTCGACCCTCACTATCTTTCTTCCACAGCTCAATTCCCCCTTCAATGGTGGGCATCCGATTTGGTGATTTTGGATGCACCTTGTACTACATCATAGGTCTGTCACCTTGCATGTAAAATCAAAATTGTAATGGCTTTGCATGACCAACTAGCATTTCTTTCCCATCACATAGGTAGCAATCCACATAATCCTTGAAGTTAGGAACCCATGTAAGAAGAAATGGTGCTGGTGAAGATGATGTACATTTTTTGAATGTATCTATCAAATGAGGGAAAGTGAATGTTTGTCCCCACTTGGAAGCTCTCAAAGAGCCTACTGAACATTGCATCAATGTCCTCATGGGTGTGCCTTGCCATCAAGAAGACCAATTGAACTGTCTTGAAAATGCCCCTTGCTACAAGAAGAGAAAGGTATGCAAACATTTTTGTTCTCAGACCCACAATTATCTAGTTGGAGTATCAAGTTCTCTGGCAACTTTTGGTATGGTGGCTCAACAACAACACTTCCCTCTAAAGAGGGTGGGTTTTCTCTTGTATTTGACAGCAACAAATTCGTACATGTGTCTGTAGCCCTTGCAATGGAAGTTGTCATGGCATCCGTGACAGACTTCAGGTCTCTTTGTTTAGGGACCCTGTTAATGAAAGTGTAGCTTCTTTTCTTTGAAGATGGATCACCCCTTTTCAACATTCGATCATTGACCACCTCATCCATGCCAGCAACGTGGTCCATGGGCACATATTGTTGCAATGGGCTTCCATCAAAAAAGGTAATCTGCTTGATGGGACACTTAACTAGGTTGAGAGAGCTAGCATCTTGCATAGAAGACCCACTTCCTGTAATTTGTTCTTTCTTTTCAATACCCACACCAATGCAGTCGTTACCCAATAGGTCAAAGTTTAAAGAGTCACCTGGGAAAACATACAAGATCACACCTTCCCCCACGGTCTTTGTTTTGCTCTCATCCCACAAGACAATCTTTTTCTTTCCAAGATTCACAAATGAAATTCTCATTTTCAATGAAGAAACTTGCATTGCCTCAACATAAGTGGCTCAGGCTCACTTGGTCTGCCTTCTTGAGTCATAGGATCATCTAAAGAATCACCAACATGTTTTAGTGAGCCCTTAGACCACTTGAAAACACTCCAAAGTGCCTCACCAATAAGCACTACATCCATAGTGGGAAATGGCAAGAGCATGTTACTATTGATAGACTTCTCCATTATCACCGATACATTTTCTGCCCCAATCTTCACACCTCTACAGTAGGCCTCGACCCTCCGGATCTATTGCACACACTACACTAATTCCAACCACTTCATTCCCCACCATCATCATGACCTTGTCCCCGCATTTGATAGCCATCCCATGTCATTACGATTACAGGTAAATAAATTATGAACAAGCCACAACCAAAGAATTTCATAAGACCAACAAAGATGTCCTTGTAGTGGGGAAGAATGGCAGTAGTGCCATTCTCAATGTGGGATTGTGGAGAATGGCACCGGTGCCATTTTCCATGTGAGTCTGGCTTTCCTATGGACATTGGCACTAGTGCCAATCTCCATGTGGGTTTATGGAGAATGGCACCAGTGCCATTCTCCCCAAACCCACATAGAGAAATGGCGCTAATGCTAATCCCCTAGTGGGTTGTTGAAGAATGGCATTGGTGCCAATCTCTAGAATCCATGAATGAGTCTATACAATTTTTTTGTGAAACTATTAACTATTTCCCTAAAATTATTCTCTAAAGCATGACTTCTTTCCACCATCATCATGACCTTGTCCCCACATCTGCCCCTCTCATTGCGATTAAAAGAAATTAATTATGAACAAGCCACAGCAAAAGAATTTCATAAGACCAACAAAGATGTTCTTGTAGTGGGGAAGAATGGCACCACTGCCATTCTCCATGTGGGATTGTGGAGGATGGCATTGGTGCCATTTTCCATGTGAGTCTATCTTTCCTATGGAGAATGGCACTAGTGCCATTCTCTGTGTGGGATTGTGCAGAATTTCATAGGACCAACAAAGACATCCTTGCAGTTTTGGACAATGGCACCATTGCCATTCTCCATGTGGTATTGTGGAGAATGGCACTGGTGCCATTCTCCATATGAGTATGGCTTTCCTATGTACATTGGCACTAGTGCGGATCTCCATGTGGGTTTATGGAGAATGGCACCAAACCCACATAGAGAAATGGCACTGATGCCATTCCCCTAGTAGGTTCTAGAGAATGGCATTGGTGCCAATCTCCAAGATCCATGAATGAGTCCCTAAAATTTTGGTAATTTGATAAAACGTTTTTTAAAGCATGAATGATTTCCACCATCATCATGACCTTGTCACCGCATCTGATAGCCAACCCCTCTCGTTACAATTATAGGATGTTAATTATGAACAAACTACAACCAAAGAATTTCATAAGACCAACAAAGATGTCATTGTGGCAGGGGAGAATGGCACCGGTGCCATTCTCCATGTGGGATTGTGGAGAATGGCACTGGTGCCATTCTCCAAGTAAGTCTGGCACCAGTCCCATTCTCCATGTGGGATTCCGGAGAATGGCACCAGTGCCATTCTACATGTGAGTCTGGCTTTCCTATGGAGAATGGAACGAGTGCCATTCTCGATGTGGGATTGTGGAGAATGGCACTGGTGCCATTATCCATGTGAGTTTTGCTTTCCTATGGGGAATGGAACCAGTGCCATTCTCCATGTGGGATTGTGGAGAATGGCACTGGTGCCATTCTCCATGTGAGTCCAGCTTTCCTATGGAGAATGGCACCAATACCATTCTCCATGTGGGATTGTGCAGAATTTCATAAGATCAACAAAGATGTCCCTGAAGTGGGGGAGACATGTGGGATTGTGCAAAATTTCATAAGATCAACAAAGATGTCCCTGAAGTGGGGGAGAATGGCACCATTGCCATTCTCCATGTAGGATTGTGGAGAATGGCACCGGTGCCATTCTCCATATGAGTCTAGCTTTCCTATGTACAATTGCACTAGTGCTGATCTCCATGTGGGTTTATGGAAATGGGCACCTGTGCCATTCTCCCCAAACCCACATAGAGAAATGGCAGTGATGCCAATCCCCTCGTGGGTTTTTGGAGAATGGCACTAGTGCCAATCTCCAAAATCTATGAATGAGTCCCTAAAAATTTTGGTATTTTGATAGAACTTTTTTCTAAAGCATGAATTATTTCCACCATCATCATGACCTTGCATTTGTTTGTGTGTAGGTATTATTTGTTGGTAAGAATTTCATATATATATATACAGAGAGAGAGAGAGAGAGAGAGAGAGAGAGAGAGAGGGCCACCCCTCCTTTAATGTAAGTTTCTCTTTAATCTTCTACATAATCGGATTTTTACATTGCATGTGATATTTCATTAATTACTTGCATAGTTTAGATACTCTAATTTCTATGAGATATACATTGTGAGAATGAGGATGAGGGTTTTGATCAAGAATTTTGGAACGGTTAGGTTTTACCGTGACATGGATGTCAATATCATTGACATGGTGAGCTAGTGTAATCATGGTCAAGAACCTAATATCCCTTTAGTGGGTTGTTTTATGATCAAATCATCAATGTATAAAATCATCATTTATTTCTTGGGCCCCTTTGAATGAAGATTCATGTCTACATCTTATGCACTCTATATCAAGATGATTCTTCCAAAGGAGTCATAGATCCATTGGTATGATGCTCAAGGGGCCTATTTCAAGTCATACAATGTTTCTGAGACTATGCACACTTTCCCCGTTTGGTCACCCCACATTCAAAATCTAGGTGGCTTCTCTCATATAAATGTTCTTGATATCTCCATTTAAAAATTCTCATTTCATGTCCATCTAGAAGATGTACCACTTTGAATAAGCTACCATTGCAATTATCATTGGTATTGCCTTCATTTGAGCTATGGCAGCAAGTGTCTCACTATAGTTGAAAACTTCCATCAATACAAACCCCTTGGTCACAAGGGGGAAGTCAATGGATGGCTACAATGGTTAAACCTTGATCCTTTGTTCAGTTAAACCTTGATACTTTGTTGAGTCGAACCTTGACACTTTGTTAAGTTCGAATACCCTAAGATTGACTTCAGCTAGATTTTAGAGATAGCAAGGTTGTACCAAGCACAAGAGAAGGAAGTCCATTAGTGGCTCTCCCACTTAGGTTTTATAGATAGCAAGGTTGTACCAACCACAAGAGAACGAATTCCATTAGAGGGGATCCTCCTATCCACTCCACTCACTAGCACCTATGCCTTGTGCATGAGGGGATTTTAAGTACAAGGGGTGTGTAAGAAGCATTCTCAATTGAGGAACTCATTGAATGCTGAATTAGCTACTCATGGAGTGCATGAATCTTATTAGGTCAAGATGGTGGATACCACCAGTGGGTGAAGTCGAACAAGAGTATAGAGGGTTCAATGGCCTATTAAGGTGCACGTAGCCATCATAGCAAAATTTTGTTCTGGGCTACATGCAATTAAGGCAAGGAAGGCATAGTTTATTTGAATATTTTGTACTTGGCATCTATCCATAGGTACTTTTCCACAATTAAAAGGATAGTTTATGCCTTGGAGAGCTCTAAGTAGTCCGTTCCATTAAGTTGGTGGAGGTAGAGATCCAATACCTAGGAGGATCAACATTTAGATGAGCAACAACAAGCCGAAAAAATTCCTAGAAAGACAACTAGAAGAGTATTACCAAGAGAGGAGTAGTTTCTAGGAGGTGTCCAAATGTTCTCGATGACTAGATGAGAAAGCGTAAAGAAGTGGTAATCAATTTGGATGATTATCGTAATCCACCTCTTAAGAGGCAAATTCAAAGATTTTTCAAGATGAGTGTTCAAGTATTACTCTTCAACATAGCTTGAAGAATAATATTTTGAATTTTCCTTTAGTGGCCACTATGATTGCTCAAATCCCAAGCCTAGGCCCACTATTAGTTTAGGCAATGTTTTATGAAAACAAAACGAAAGCAAAAAAAAAAAAGCAATGATTAAAAAAAAAACCCTAAAAAAATCAAAAGACCTTACCTCCTCCTCTCCCTCCAAGGTCAAAATCCGCACGGCCTGCTCCCTTCAACAAATCAACATCTCAATTTCGTCATCCATGCTCCCCTTCAATGAATTAAAATTGGCTCCCGAGTTCATCATCCAAGCTCACGGCATCGTCATTCTGCTCTCAAAATTCAACATCCTGAATTTCGAGAGCATTGAAGTTGCATCAAGTGTGTGTGAGCTAATTCTTTGTGTGATATGTAAATGTAGCTAAACTACAACAAGTGGGTGTTGCTCAATGCTAGCTACTCGCCCCTTCTCCTGCCTCTCCATCTCTGCCCTCAGGCTCCGTATTCCCCAGGGTGCCTCCGTTGCCTCTCGCACCTCTGTCCATTCCTCCGCAGCCTTTCCTTGGCTTGAAAACACGTTATCTCCAGAACTGCTCTCACAATATGCCCCTTGTTAGTGAACCTGGTTATCCCTACACATAGCCCGCTCACAAATCCCTCCACCAAGGAGTAAACAGCCTATTGAATGCTAGCAAAAAAATGGCAATGGAACCCTCCAGTGCATAATTCGTGGGAGCTTTCGGACCCAGCTTGAATGATATCATCGTCAGCAGGCCGTGATTTGAGCAGGATGAAGCACCTTGTTCCGTAGGTGCTCTTTCCCTGCCCTTTCTCCCTTGGATTGAGCAGGATGAAGCACCTTGTTCCGTAGGTGCTCTTTCCCTGCCCTTTCTTGCACCGTTGGCCGAGCTCCTAAAATTCATTATCGTCATTCTCCAGCCTGCTGCTCCCGAAATTCATCATTGTCATCTTCCTCTCGAAATCTGCATCCACAGTCCGGAATTGATATGTGCTGCTTGTCATGTCAAATCTTCACGAGATTTGAGAAGCTACTGGTTTCGTCCATGCAATCCACAAGAAGTTTAGAAACTGAAGGAAGGCGATAACGATCCGTGTAGCAAGAGGTGAATCGATACGTAGGTTTGGCATCTTGGGATTTTGCTTTCTTGACTCTCATCCTATGAATTGGTTTCATCAAATTCCTCCTCCTATGCTCTCTTCTCTCCTACAATGCTCTCCTCTCCCTCCTACGCTCCCTTCTCTCCTAAAGCTACTCTTTGCTGTAACTACTCTCTCTCTCTCTCTCTCTCTCTCTCTCTCTCGTGCAACTCTCATGCCGCTCACGCTCTCTCTCACACCTCTCTCTCTCTCTCTCTCTCTCTCTCTCTCTCTCACCCTCTCTCACTCTCTCTAGCTCTCTCAACTTTAAATTGAAATTGTATTGCAAATGCAAATTCAAATTCAAAATTGAAATGTTCCATTTTAACATTATAATTTTTTGAACTTAAATTTTTAAATTTGAAGAAAGTTTTGAATTCTAAATTCAAATTTCCTGCCTAATTTTGAATTTTTTTCACAAGGCAAGTTGAAGTTTGGAGAATGGCACTGGTACCATTCTCCACAACATCATACGAATATTTGAAGAATGGCACCAATGCCATTCATCACATGGAGAATTTCTCCTCAATTGACCATCTAGCTTGATTTTTAGACCTTATGACCTAAGATTTTTAGACCTTTTTAGACCTTAGGGCCATAACAATTCGACCATATGCCATTATAGTTTCGACCATTTGCCACCATGGCTCAATCCTTTGACCTCATGCAAATGATTTCCACCATATGTAAAAGATTTGGCCATAAAACTCTTCGTAGGTTATCATCATATGGATAAGGTTTTGACCAAGAGAGAGAGATGGACAATGGTACCAATGCCATTCTCTAACCATCATCTGTGACAATTTGACATGCATGGAATAATTTGAATTCTATATGAGTTGAACTTTGGAGAATGGCACTGGTGCCATTCTCCACATCATATGAATAGTTGAAGAATGGCACTAGTGCCATTCATACATAGAGAATGGAGAATGGCACTGGTGCCACACTCCTCAATCCTTGTGATTGATTGCATAGGTGCCAATATCAATATTTTACTCATATGGTGTGGTGGACAATGGCACTGGTGCCATTCTCTAACTATCATCTGCAATAACATTGACATCTAGGGAATGGGACCTGAACCATTGTGTGTAATCTATGAGATTAATCAATATATGGCTAAAGTTTTGACCATCTAGCCTGATGTTTAGACATTATGTCCTAAGATTTTAAAACCTTTTTAGACCTTAGAGCTATAATATTTGGACCATATGGCATTATATTTTTGACCATTTGCCACCATGGCTTAATCCTCTAGCCTCATGCAATTGATTTCCACCATAGATTTGGCCATAAAACTCTTCATAGGTTATCACTATATGGATAAGGTTTTGACCAATTGAGAGAGAGAGAGAGAGAGAGAGTGAGAGAGAGAGAGAGAGAGAGAACATTATATGAATATTTTGAGAACGGCACCAATGCCATTCATCAAATGGAGAATAGAGAATGGAACTAGTGCCATTCTCCTCAATCCACGTGTGTCATTTTCCTTAATCCAATGGCATTCATCTCATGGAGAATGGAGAATGGCACTGGTGTCATTCTCCTCAATCCAATGCCAATCATCACATGGAGAATCGAGAATGGCACTGGTGTCATTCTCCTCAATCCATGTGTGTCATTCTCCTCAAACCATGTGTGCCATTCTCCTCAATGCAATACCATTCATCACATGGAGACTGGAGAATGGTGAATGGGACTTGTGACATTCTCCTCAATCCTTGTAATTAATGGCATAGGTGCCACTGTGAATATAATCATATGGCACCAGTGCCACTCTCTAACCATCATCTGTGATAATTTGACATACATGAAATAATTTGAATTCTATATGAGTTGAAGTTTGGAGAATGGCACTGGTGCCATTCTCCACAACATCATATGCATATTTGAAGAATGGCACTAGTGCCATTCATACATAGAGAATGGAGAATGGCACTGGTGCCATTCTACTCAATCTTTGTGATTAATGGCACATGTGTTAGTCTCAATATTATAATCATATGGTGTGGTGGACTATGGCACCAGTGCCATTCTCCAACCATCATTTTTGACAACATTGACATCTAGGGAATCGGACCTGAACCATTGTGTCAATCCATGAGATTAATCACTATATGGTTAAAATATTGACCATCTAGCCTAATTTTTGGACATTATGACCTAAGATTTTTAGACCTTTTCAAACCTTAGGGCCATAATATTTGGATCATATGGCATTAAATGTTTGAGCATTTGCCACCATGGCTTAATCCTTTGGCCTCATGCAATCGATTTCCACCATAAGAAAAAGATTTGGCCATAAAACTCTTCATAGGTTATCACTATATGGAAAAGGTTTTGACCAATTGAGAGAGAGAGAGAGAGAGAGAGAGAGAGAGCATTATATGAATATTTAGAGAAGGGCACCAATGCCAATCATCAAATACAAAATGGAGAATGGCATTGGTACTATTCTCCTCAATTCATGTATGTCATTCTCCTCAATCCAATGCCATTCATCACATGGAGAAGGGAGAATGGCACTGGTGTCATTCTGCTAAATCCATGTGTGCTATTCTCCTCAATCCAATGCCATTCATCAAATGGAGAATGGAGAATAGCACTGGTGCTATTCTCCTCAATCCTTGTGATTAATGGCATAGGTGCCAGTTGCAATATAATCATATGGTGTTGTGGAAAATGGCACCAGTGCCATTCTCTAACCATCATCTGTGACAACATTGACATATAGGGAATCATTTGAATTCTATGTGAGTTGAAGTTTGGAGAATGGAACTGGCGTCATTCTCTACAATATCATATGAATATTTGAAGAATGGCAACAATGCCATTCATGCAATTGATTTCCACCATAAGAAAAAGATTTGGCCATAAAACACTTCATTGGTTATCATCATATGGATAAGGTTTTGACCAATTGAGAGAGAGAGAGAGAGAGAGAGAGAGAGAGAGAGAGAGAGAGAAGATTATTTGAATATTTGGAGAATGGCACCAATGCCATTCATCAAATGGAGAATGGAGATTGGCAATGGTGCCATTCTCCTCAATCCACGTGTGTCATTCTCCTCAATCCAATGCCATTCATCACGTGGAGAATGGAGAATGGCACTGGTGTCATTCTCCTCAATCCAATGACATTCATCACATAGAGAATGGAGAATGGCATTGGTGTCATTCTCCTCAATCCATATGCGCCATTCTCCTCAATCCATGTGTGCCATTCTTCTCAATCCAATGTCATTCATCACTTGGATTTTTTGGACAATGCCACTAGTGCCATTCTCCAATCATCATTTGTTATGTTCCACTGGCATGATAATGGACATTCTACACAATATCAGATGATTATAATGACACGAGTAACATTATCCTACCATCATGAGTTAGAACCATTATCACCAAAAGATCAAATTTAGTTTTAGAGAATGGCACTGGTGCCATTGTCCCCACAACACTACATGAATATTTGGGACATGGCACCAGTACCATTGATCACATGGAGAATAGAGAATGGCATCGGTTCCATCCTCCACAATCCATGTGATGAATGGTACTGGCAAATAATCACAAAGAGTTATGGACAATGGCACTAGTACCAATTCTATAGTCATCATGTGTTAGGTTCTTATACATAGTAGTTGGGAGGACTCTAATGTGATAACCCTAACATCATGTTTTGTGTTCCACTGGTAGAATAACTTTGACATCTGGAGAATGGAACTTGTGCTATTCTCGGCAATCCATGTGATGAATAGCACTAGTGTCATTCTCCACAAAGTCATGTAGGATGGCACCACTGGCAATCTCCACAAGCTCTCATGGAGTATGGTAGTGGTGCCATTCTCCACAAACTCCCATTGAGATTGGAATAAGTTCTTAGATGGATTTGAGGAGAATGGCATCAGTGCCATTCATCATATGGAGAATGGAGAATGGCATTGGTGCCATCCTTCACAGTCCATGTGATGAATGTCACTGGTGCCATTCTTCAAAAAATCAGATGGTATTGTGGGCAATGGTACTAGAGCAATTGACCAAATAATCATATGATGTTGAGAATGACATCAGTGCCATTCATCACATGAAGAATAGAGAATAGCACTCGTGACATTCTCAGAATAATCATATGATGTTGTGAAGAATGGCACTGGTGCCATTCTCCAACCATCATGTGCTATGGAGAATGGAATCCGTGTCATTCTCCATAATATCATATGAGTTTTTAGACAATGGCACCACTGCCATTCTCCAACCATCATTTGTTATGTTTGACATCTGAAGAATGGAACTTGTGCCATTCTTGACAATCCATGTGATGAATGGCACTGGCGTCACTCTCCACAAGGTCATGTAGTATGGCACCACTGCTAATCTCCACTTGCTCTAATGGAGTATGGCACCGGTGCCATTCTCCACAAACTCCCATCTAGATTGGATTTAGTCCTCATGAATATGAGGAGAATGGCACTGGTGCCATTCTCCAAAACATCATGTGTGTACTTTGAGAATGACACTGGTACCATTTATCACATGGAGAATGGAGAATGGCATTGGTGCCATCCTCCACAATTCATGTGATGACAGTCACTAATACCATTCTCTAAATAATTAGATGGTATTGTGGGCAATGGTACCAGTGCCATTGACCAAATAATCATAAGATGTGATTGAGAATGGCATCATCACAGGGAGAACAGAGAATAGCAGTGGTAACATTCTCCAAATAGTCATGATGTTTTGGAGAATGGCACCGGTGCCATTCTCGAATGATCATGTGTTGTGGAGAATAGCTCTGTTGTGGAGAATGGAACTACTACCATTTTCCAACCATCATGTGTTAGCTTCCTCTCAAATTTCCTGTGAGAAAACTCTCATGTGTCAACGTTGGCACTTGGAGAATGACACTGGTGCCATCCTCTTAAATCCATAGTTGAATGAGCCTAGCGCCATTCTTGACAACATCATGGAGGATGGCACCAATTTCACTATCTACAAACTCTAATGCAGGATTCTCCACATATTCCCGTGGAGTATGGAACCGGTGCCATTATTCACAAACTCCGATTGAGATAGGCATTATGGTCAGATGAATTTGAGGAGAATGGCACTAATGCCATTCTCCAAAATATCATGTGGTTACTTGGGGAATGGCACCACTGCCATTAATCAAATGGAGAATGGAGAATGGCATGTTCTATCCTCCACAATCCATGTGATGAATGGCACTGGTGCCATTCTCCAAATAATTAGATGGTGTTGTGGACAATGGCACCAATACCATATATGAAGCTTTTACTATGTTTTACATAATTGTCCTCCCCTTTCCAATGGTGCTATACTTACTTGGAAGTTGAACCTTCAATTTATTGACATTTATGAAGTCTCTCAATAAAAAAATCCCCTCAATTAACTAACGTTTTATGCTATATCCTTATCTTTTAGTCATCCCCCAAGCTGCAAGCACTAATGGGCATAACAATTTATTGAGGTTGATAGGCAGTGTTGATATGCTTATTGGTATTGCATACATTGTCTACTCAAATTCAATAAAAACATTGTATTGTTTGCTTCTTTGTTTCTTCCTAAGTCACGATGCTTTTTTGAATTATATGGGTCCTTGGCCTCAGTTTGAACTTTGAAGGCATGAAGTAATCTCCATACGATCAATGTGAGTGCTCGATGGGAGTGCAATGGCTAAAGAACCCATGTACATTGAGGTTGGTAGGGAGTGTTGATATACTTATTGGTATTGCATACATTGTCTACTTGAATTCAATTATAAGATAAAGATAATATAAAGACTAGGCCCTCAATTCATAAGAAATTCATAACTTCCTTGAAGCCCTTTAGTTGATAGAATACCTTAAGGATGCATGCAACCAAGCTTGAGAAGTGGGGGAGCATGGGGTGTCTCTCTCTCTCTCTCTATATATATATATATAGATTTTACTTTGTTTTACATAATTGTCCACCCATTTCGAATGGTAGGACTATTTAGCCCCATGGATACTTTTACGTAGGACTATAGACTAAATTGTTAGTGTTTGACTCTTGACCTTGAAGGAGAGAGCTTATCTCCTTGTCCATGGGCCATGAAATCTCTCTCTCTCTCTCTCTCTCTATATATATATATATATATATATATATATGTATGTATGTATGTATGCATGCATGCATGCATACATACATACATACATACACATATATATA
The DNA here is from genome assembly GCF_047967505.1 of Dipteris shenzhenensis. Classification (NCBI taxonomy): domain Eukaryota; kingdom Viridiplantae; phylum Streptophyta; class Polypodiopsida; order Gleicheniales; family Dipteridaceae; genus Dipteris; species Dipteris shenzhenensis. The sequence goes on from NC_141604.1 coordinate 30,251,509, forward strand.
CATACACACACACACACACACATATGCATAGTCTTTTTATGCACTCCTCCTTTTGAGCACCATGTGGCTCTCAAGGGGCTAAAGCCTTCGCCAACATGCCACTAATGCTCCTCCTTTTATTCTTTGAGCCTACCCATTGAGTCATTGCTCAAGGGGTAGGGCCAAGGGTGTTGTGCTCAGCAAGGGCCAAGGATAAGTTTTATATATGCACATACAAAACTTGGTGTTGGAACATATTGAGAGAAACACCCTTGATGCTACCTCTTGATCAGGGATGTTTTTATCGAAGATATACTGATATATTAATAGAAAATCTTGGTGAAAGTTTATTGAGGTAATTTTTTTAGTTTCACAATATTACTTGATACATTTTCTGACACAAGAACAGGTCGCATATATCTTCACCAAGCCACTTTCCTTTGATAAGTTTGCACACTTGTGGCCTTCAGCAATTGCAACTTAAGAGGGGGAAGTGAAGGTTAAGTTGTATAGCTTTGTGCATACTTTTTCTGATGTGCTCTTCTTGCACTCTTGTGCATCTTTACTGATCTTTATTTTTGTGCTCTTTTTGCACTCTTGTGCATCTTTACTGATCTTTATTCTTGTTGTTGTTATGCAACATTCAAAAAATACAAAAATTGTGTTTTGTAAAGAACCCTCTTCTTATGCAGTGAAATTTAAGAGGGAGTGTTGAGAATGGTGTGTAAATTGCACCATAAGGGACACGGGATAAACCCTAACCCTAACCCTAAGGAGTCCATGTATATATTCCTATTTTCCTTGGAATACAAGTTGGTGTATAGTTAGTAATCTTGTGTGCACTCCTCTCTCTCTGGATAATCCAAAGTATCGTCCATAGCATACACCAAATTGTAAGTGACTTCTTTAAGAGTTTGTATAACATAACTTGATGTTTTTTTCCTCTTATTTGTGTCACTCATTTTTGGTTTTTCATTCAGATACATATTCTTCATCTTATGAGCCATGGGAACCAACAGAATGCCTTTTAGGATTCATGGATGTGATTCATGGATCTATAGGGGAATTGTAATATGTAGGTATCTGCCATGTAGCTTGCCCAATCAAGTATCTTTTTCTATGATCATTATTACCAATTATTGGACAAGGCCACATGGTGTGTTGAAAAAAACTAGACCTCCCAACATGGAACACCATTGATTGGCCAATTCCTGATGGTAATCTAATAGAGACTGATAGAGCCAAATTGTTTACAAAAATGCAACATTCCTTACGTCCAAGAATTGTAACTAGAATATGCAAAATATACATTGGAATGCCAATCACAATCTTTGTTTACATATTCAGTCCATTTGGCAATTAAAGTTTGTAAAAAAATGCTCAATTATAAGTCCAATGACACAAAAGATATTTTAAACTTATTGGATGATAGGATAACATCCAGCTCAATATACTGTGAGGTTGTTCATGGCTTGATACAACTCAAATACATGGTTGCAACTCGTAATTTATATTTTCCTTTTATTATAAATGGAGTAGATTCATTTGAAGCCAACTTATTCCCTTAGATCAGATTTTGAACTCGTTTGGTACCAACAATAAATGAATTGACATTATGGTTAAGGACAATGGAAACTTGGTGAGTGTTATATCATTCCAACAAAAATGTACACTTGCACAATTGCACCATGACATTCATAGGGAGACTGAAGTACATGTTTCAGTAGGATTTGCATTCATACCCAACAACAAGAAGGTAATATTTGGAGAGTTAATTTAATTTAATTTTTATATTTTATTAATTAACTCTAATGATTTGTTCACACTTCTTGTTATAGGTTCTTGGAAGGAGAGAAAGCACAATTCAATGCAGAGAGGTCCATAAATGGGTGGTAGCAAGCTAAGGGTGTCCACTTTTTGACCACTCCAGGCAAAGTGTGACACCCCCAACTCGCAAATACAAAGGATTGCACTACCTTGATTGTGGTACTACATGCAACCTTTTGGGGTCCAAGTAATGTCATTTCTTGGAAAAATTAATGCCATCTCAACACTTAGTAATTGAAAATGGGAGAGCCAATTGCAATGGTTCTTTAATCATTTTGCTACATGGATAGGAGATAAGTTCTTTCCTTGAAGGTCGAGAGTAAAAAACAAACAATTTAGTCCATAGGACTAAATAACCCAACCTTTATGTGTGATAACCACACCCATATAGCATTGGCATTGGTTGTATGGACATTACTGGACACCTTCAAAGTTCAAATCAAGTCCAAGTAGCATGACCCGTCTTATATGGGTTAAAGACCCACTCCGCCAGGTCTCAACCTTAAGATATCTTTTAACTTTACAATAGGTTTCTAGGAAGTTTCTAGTTGGGGAGCTTAGTTAAGCCTTAGCATTACATTCTTTACTCTCTCTCTCTCTCTCTCTCTCTCTCTCTCTCTCTCTCGCTCTCTCTGCCAAATCCATTACCAATTGGCTATATTTTGACAGTTGTATGGTTTCAAGACAATGCACTACCACAAAACTAGGTGGAAATGATAGCATAAAAGTGCCATTTCAACATTATTAAATGGCACTTTCATGGTGCCATTTCCACATGCGTGATTTTTTAGAAATGGCAACTAAAAGTGCCATATATTTTTGCCATTTTTATGTATGAAATGGCAACCAAAAGTCTCCCAAAAGTGCCATATTTTTGTCATCATTATGTATGAAATGGCAACAACCAATAGTGCCATAAGCTTTTGCCATTTTTTGAAAAAGCCAACTAAAAGTGTCATTTTTATGTATGAAATGGCAACAAAAAGTGGCATATATTTTTGCCATTTTCATGTATGTAATGGCATGAGTTTTGAGATTAAATCTGAAACAAATAGTAAATGTATAATATAAAAGTTCTAAATTATTATGTTTGGAATGGCAAATATACAATATAAAAGTTACCAGTTCTTTATTATGTTTGAAGTTGCATATTTAGACATAAAAGTTACCATTTATTATGTTGATATGGCAACAAAGTGACATATAAGCTACCATTTCTTATGCTAGAAATGGCAATATTAAATCAGGATTAAATCATGATTACGATTTTCTTATGTCATAAATGGCATAAAAGAGTCATATTTTATAACTTTAATGAAAAAAAGTGATGTAAACATGTCATTTTTTATATTGTAAATGGAGAAAAAAGTGACATTAAAATTTCCATTTATGAGATTCTAATGGACATATTTTGACATTGAAGTTATATTTCAATATATGTGTTTCAGAAGAGTGACATTAAAGTAAGCTTTTACATAGGTTTTAGTTGGATAAAATGTTGCATTAAAGTTTACGTTTTACACATTCTAAATACCCAAAAAGAAGTGACCAAGAGTTGTTTAAAAATGATTTTCAAACGTTGGAAAAGAAAGTGTAATGTGGCATTACCCAATAGAAAGGTTAGCACATAAAAACAAGTCAAATCAAATACTATTACATATAAAGAAGTACTTACAAACCATGAAGCAAGTAAATCTTTTTCACAAGAGTATCTCTATGTAATGGCATATAGAGCATGACCCCCAAATATAAATGTGCTAGAAATCAACTATGAATATATGATCATCCATTTAGCTAGGAGCCCATGATGTCTTGTTAGAGACCTAAGCTCCTTGTGATTTTCATCACGAATTGGACTGTCACTAACACTTTGCCCAACCTCAAGGACTCTAGCAATTTCATACAAGGCTATCAAGAATGGTTGCCCTTCATATCCAATCCAACTAGGAGAGCAACCCTAGGTCGACGCTTTGGTCCATCAAGATTTCAACCTTCTTTCCATAGAGATCAACTACCAAAAACAAAAGATGAAACTGAATTCCATATAAATGTCTCCATGCACATGCTCATCCATGCAAATGACATCTTATCCACATCAAAACTTGCAAGGCAAGAATAATACTCTCATTAAGTCCTACAAAAAGTACACACACACGGATATGCTAGAAGCACACCGAACACTCATGCACAATGCATGGTAAGAACTGTGGAGATATAAATCTTATTGACCATGCAAATGATACCCAATCTATGTAAAACCTTGCAAGACAAGGATATTACTCTCATTAAGGCTTTCTCAAAGTATCATACCCTTACATTATTTAACAAAAGAATGCAAAAATACACATGGACCACCATGAAAATAATCAATATTGCATGCAAAAGAGAGTGTCACTCCATACATACTTTTGTGAGTCTTTCCTTGGACGTCTTTCCATGTTTTGGTGAGTTCATGGATTCCATGAGAGTCAAAGGGACAACCCTTTGGCACGAGGAAAAGGATGTCATCATGCTAGGCAATGTGATTTGTTTGGTGGGTTGCAGACAATGGTCATGGACATACGAAGATCTCTTGTTGTGAGGCGTACTGGCTAAAAAAGGCAGTGTCAGCCTCTTCTATAAATCCTTCTTCTCTAAACACAGTGAACATGCTAGTGAAGGGTGTGTGGCATGTGTCACCTTTGCTTTTGGATTTGGCTGTAATGTGTGTCACAACATCACTTGTATTGCTTGGGTGGTGACCACAGTCTCATATAGGCTTGTAGATAGTGTGTGCACTTGTATTGCCTGGGTGGTGACCGCAATCTCATATAGGCTGGCTATCTACAGTCATTGTCTTGTGCTAGGCTATAAGATTGGAAGTGCTTGTAAGCTGCAAAAAAAACAGTAGTGGTGAGTAACAAGTCGGGTTGTGTTTTGGGTACTTTTTAATGCAATATACAATCACCATCTCAATCTTCTTTTTATTGTTGTTATCATTTCATGTGGGGTTCTCATATTTTATGTTTGCTCAACAAATATTGTGATCCCCAAATGCCAAAAAATGGTATCAGAGTGGGTTGATGCTCTTGAGGACATGAGATCCTTCACTGCATGCAACTATTTGTAGGAGATCTCCAGGGTTTGAACCTGTGAAGGTGCCTAAAGCATTAAAAAAACCAGACACCTTTATTCAAAAAAGGAAATTCTTGCCCATCAACATGTTAGCAACCATGGACAGTTCCTTTCTTAGTAGTAATAGGTCATGGATAAACTTTCAAATAGCTGCAAGTCTGGCATGTCTAAGACCTCCATAGTTAGGCTCTATGGCTGGAACTTCCTCTCCTAGCAACTCAATTTTGTGCATCCTCTCTTTACAGGCAAAGGCTTATGGGGTGTAATCTACAGATCTGAGAAAAAGCCTGCCAACAACCAGGGATTGGAGAAGATGCAAGCATGGGACTTGAAGAACGAGAAGTCCATGGGTCTTCTAGGATGAGCACTCACGTTGGATTTCTTTCACCACGTCAATATCTCGAAGACAATAGCACAAAGTTCAAGCATGGTGGAAATGCTCTTTGTCTCTAGAGTATGTAATTCCAAAATTATGTTCAAAAATAGCTTTTTGCTCTTCAAATGGGTGAATGTGAATCTTTGGCATTACATTTGAATCATATGCAAGCAACTACAAGGACTTGTAGTTCAAGTACATGATGAGGATGCCAAATCAATCCTATTAATAATGAGTCTTCCATCGAAGTACAACGAGTTGGTCACCATCCTTAGGGTAAACTTTGAGTCCTTGAATTTCTATGATGTTGTTGTAATGTTAAAAAGTGAGGAAAGGAGAGTGGAAATGAATCTTGTAGGCATAAAAGAGCGAGAATTTGTAGTCAAAGAAAAAAAGAAGGTTCAAGACACTAGGAAGAAGGCTATGCTAGTATGTAATTATTTGTGAAGAAATATTTTGATGATAGAGCCAAGAATGAAAAGGATATGTCTAGTAGCTCTAGAGATTTCTTGATTGAAGAAGGTGGAGATGTTCAATTTGCAAGATTGGTTTAGCACAAACTACCACCAGTCATAGATTCAAATGCAGAGTATGCTTTCTAGAAACTACTTGGGCTCACCATTTTTGGTTTGTTGATAGCAACAGTCTTTTGGCTTTGTTTGTCTTCTCACTACCCCTACTCAGATTATGGGAGGGATTGTTGGAATTAGTTACTATGTGCAGTAAACCTTGTAGGTGTTGGTTGGCACATCTACACCTATCAGTATTGCAGGCAAAAGAGAGTGTCATTCCATACAACTAATGATTTGGTTCCGTGGATGTCTTTCCATCTTCTAGTGAGTTCACGGACTCCATGAGAGTTGGAAGGACATCCCTCTAGGAGGAGGAAAATGATGTTATTATGCAAGGCAATGTGATTTGATTGATGGGGTACAGACGATGGTCATGGACATGCCGAGCTCTCTTGTTGTGAGGCGTATTAGCTGGTAGAGGTGGCATCAAGTTCTTCTATAAAGCCTTCTTCTCAACATGGAGTGTGCATGCTAGTGAAGTATACCTGGTTGTGACACCTTTTCTTCTAGATTTGGTTGTGTTGTCATAGCATCACTTGTATTGCCTAGGTGGTGACCTCGACTCTCATATAGGCTTGTAGATAGTGTGTGTTGTCAGGAGTCTTTGTCTTGTGCTAGACTATAAGATCAAAAATTCTTGTAAGCTGCGAAAACCATAGCAGTGGTAAGTAGCAAGATGGGTTGTGTTTTGGTTGCTTTTTGAATGCAGTAGACAGTCGCCATCTTGATCTTCTATTTACAATTATTATTATTTCATGTGAGGTTTTTCATATTCTATGTGTGCTCAGCAAATATTGTGATGGGCCAATCTCCAACAATCCATACCAAACTTTACAAGAACAAGTGTCTTACTCATTAAGGCCTATGCAAAGTATCATACCCAACAAACACATCCACGTATGATAGAAACAAAATGATGCATATTTTAAACAATCATGCACAATCCATGGTAACAATCATGAAAATATGGATTCCCAACCATGCATATGATGTATGATCCACATAGAAACTTGCAAGCACAAGGATATTACTCTCATTAAGACCTACATAGTAGGACACCCATTGGGCATGCAAACATGTGCTAGAGGATACTCTCAGTAAGACCTACATAGTAGGATACCCATTGGGCATGAAAACATGTGCTAGAGGCACACTAATGTATATTTTTAAACTCATGCATGATGCATGGTAAGGATAGTAGAATTTACATGTGCCCAACCATCAACCACATATGCACACATGCTAGAAGCACACAGTGGCATGTTTTCAACACTCATGCATGATGCATGGTAAGAAATGTGAAATTACGTATGCCCAACCATGTACATGGTTTCTAATTCACATCAAACTCTTTGAGTAGATCTGAGTAGATGCTATGTTTAAGCCATCAATGTTAAGAGATAATTTGGCATGTGTTTAAGGAGTGTCTGATTAGTAAAGTAAGGTTACATTGTATTATAGTTAGCGATGTTCTTTTCAACAAAAATATAAATGTTGTTAATTTTTTAAGAGAGCTTATCGATGTAAAAAGAGAAAAACTACATAGTTTTGCTATTTTGATTCATCTAATGCATTTTTTATGATAGAACTAGCTTTTCGTGACAAATGTAATAGATCTAGTGTTCTTTTTGTAGATGTATTCAAGCTCCTTGGCATTGGACCAAGTATTAAGTGGTTTTTCAACCTGATCAAGAAGAAAACTAATGGTGGCTTTTGATTTAAGTTGCACCCACAAAGCAACATGTATTTAAAGATGCAAATGTGGAGCATGAAATGGAAGATCAATAAATAAAGGTGTTGGAAGCTAACACTTCCCAATACACCTTCTACAAGAGTTTTAGAATGCAAAGATAATTTGAGTTCCTTAGAGGGTTTATCATATAATGATTTAGGAGAACTAAAATTGTATAATAAACATGTGTGAGACCTAACCATAGATGATCGAGAGGATCAGCATCAATCTTGTAAAGGTGACTTGGAAGATTCTAGCAAGGCATCAATTGGAGAATGGCGTTGATAGAAAATATATTTGGATGTGAAAATGTGAATTTTGATGCTTTTTTGATGTTGTGTTTTATTCTAGAGCATTATCAACTTTTGAGGCATCAATTGGAGAATGGCATTGATAGAAAATATATTTGGATGTGAAAATGTGAATTTTGATGCTTTTTTGATGTTGTGTTTTATTCTAGAGCATTATCAACAAAAGTTTTAATGTTAATATTGATGCTCCCTAACTCTTGCACTTATATCAATGGTACAACCTTGAAATAAAAAACTAAGAAAGAAGTGTTAAGGATAAGTGCCAATATTGGGCTCAATGGTAGTAGTGGAAGTTTGTCAAAAATAGAATACTTTACAATACCTAAACGATGGATTATTGTATATTTTTATTACACATGCATTTTGTGCTGCCATTTCTTTGTAAGAAATGGTACTCAAGAAATGGCTGCCATTTCTTTGAAAGAAATGGCAATCAAGAAATGGATGCCATTTTTTCATAAGAAATGGTAATCAAGAAATGAGTTCCATTTCATGCTGCCATTTATTCTAAGAAATGGCAAACAAGAAAATGTTGCCATTTCCTATTGCCATTTCTTCCCAAGAAATGGTAGTTCAAGGATTGGTTACCATTTTAGCCTACCATTTCCACCAAATATATGGCACTTGGAGAAATGGTTGCCATTTCATATATAAGAAATGGCAAAAATGAAAATTGGGTGCCATTTCTACCTAGTTTTCTCGTAGTGATGTATCCCCATGATCGTCACTCATCATTTTTTTAGAAAACACAACAAAAGTATATATGAATGCCAACATGCTATAACTACAAAATCCATTGTATTACTAGGAATACATGTAAGGAAGAAAGGGCTGACCATATCTATGGTTAAGGTAACCCAAGTTAGCCAACTCTACCCCCTAGCTAGGTAATTTGATGGCTAGTATAGTGGCATGTATGGATAACCTTTCAAACCCCCCCTTTGTTCTAAGGATGTCATCCCACACAATGCCATTGCATTAACCTACGAACATCAACATATATAAGTCAAAGCAGCTTAGTAATTCAATATTATTTCACACCGATACATCATATTTTCTCCAAGGGCATAAAGATTCCACAAAGCGGCAATCTTTATGCCTCCAATTCATCATGTTTTCTTCAAGAGTACACATGCACGTGCATGCACACACACACACACACACGCACGTGCATACACACACACACACACACACACACACACACACACACACACACACACACACACACACATGCACACTTTCTTACCCCAAGGCTAGGACCCTATTTGCAAAGTAAATGCTACTCTTCGGTTAAGTTTCATTGACCTTTGAAGTCTCACTACCATCTATCCAAAATCAATCTACAAAACCTAGATAATACACCTGGGACATAAATGACAGAGCATCAAAAAGCAATCCGGCCACATGGACACCGCAAACATATTAAAAATCTTGTTATGTTAAATATAATCGAATTATTACTAAAAATCATAGTGAACCTTCCTCTCTCTCTCTCTCTCGTGGAGAGAGAGAGAGAGAGAGAGAGAGAGAGAGAGAGAGAGAATATGATTTGATTTAAATTAAATTAAATTAAATGATAAATACGTGTTCTCATGTCGACGTCAACTTTCGTCAGCTGGCTGGGGAGATCTTTTGAAAGCTAGGCGATCCGATTTTGTTGAGCTACGGGGAGACCCATCCACCATGTCGAACTGGAGGCGAGGCCCATGGGTGATTTTTTCATTTTAGTTTTGTTAAGAAGTGAAGCTTTTACATTCTCATTGAAAGTTTGTATGCCCTAATAAAAATAAAATTTGAAACATTCACCAAGGTTTGAAATTTTTATGAAAAAGAAATTAAAATTTTTGCTAGGATTTACATATTTTACTTAGAAATTCAAAAGAAAATATAGAAAATCGTACTATGTTTTGCTAATATCATGAAATTAAAAAAATTAGCTTGATAAAATTTTGTCAAGATTTTATATTAATATAAAAGTATAGCTTCGATAAAAACATTCATGCGCCCTCTCTGAATCGGCCATGAACTAGAGGGCCTCAGGGGTGAGGATGCATTCAAAGTCGGGTTCCTAGATGGGAGCAGGTCAATGGAGGGTCCGTCGGATGGACTTTGATGTCGTGATATAATGCGATGGTGGGGAGATGAAAATTCGGGGGACGTCTGAAGGTTGTCAAACACAAGGTAGTCAGAAAGACGAAGGCGAGACATAGTCTAGAGTCATCAGCATTGTTAGGCGAGAGTTGAGACGATGGGGAGTCATGTCGATGGAAGGCAGGATGGTCAGATGCTAGGAGCGAGATGGAGCATGAGCATCAAAGCTCGATCTATGAGATTAAGGTGGAGCATGAGCATCAGAGCTCGAGCTGCGAGCATTAGATGGGAAGGGTAGGAGAGGATGTTGGAGAGGGAGACCACCTAGGAACATTCAATGCATCCCAGGTGGGCACATTCCATGCAGTCGAGCTGTTTGGAATCCTCCAGTCTGACCTCGCCACATGGCTCAAAAATCCTCCAATTGCATTTTCAGCATTCCATGCAGTCTTGACCTCGCCATGTGGCTCAAAAATCCTCCAGTGGCCCTGTTGGCTGGCGGGTCTATGTACCTTCTGACCCTTCATGGCAATTGTACTTATGCCATGTGCCAATAGTCTGGCACGAAGTCCTTCAGCTTCACGAACATGTGGCACCCAATCCGGCTAGCTGGTCATCTTCTCCCATGTGTCTGGTCATCTCGCCTAGGCCCTAGCCTTAGAGCACAGTGTACGACCTCTATGTGCCATGCCACATGGGGTTGGTCCGTCCTACCTTTGCCTTGTGCAGTGCTACCCTCTCTGTGCCAATTTCTCATGCCCCTCATTGATACGCCACATGTCTATAGTGCCCCCTCTCAAGTTTCCCAAACCTTGCACTATGTGCTCTCTTCAGCTCTCCCCGAACCTCCTTCCTCCTCCCCTGAGCCTCCAAATCCATGCCACCTGGGTGGTCTATGATTAGTGTCTGTAAAGAATAGTAAGAAGAATGTATTTCCTTTGTGGCACCCCTTCCCACTTACCATGCCCTATTAAGCCATACAAGAGTTTCAACCATCACAACAACACAAAGCAACTATAGACACGCTTGATAGATTCGCAAAATAGCGGGCGCATCTATAGGCACTGCTAGAATAGTGAAAATACAGACGCATCTAATAATGCATCTAATAGCGCATCTATTTGTACATCTATTAGCATGTCTATTAGCGCGTCTGCACTCTGACTTATACGTGGATTTAGACACAAAACAGAGAAAACAAAGTGAAATTTTGGTGCAGGTTGATAAATGTACATCACTGCTTTCCAAACATTACCCATGATTACCAAAGCACGTAATTTTAACAAAAATATCAATGCTTTTTGGCAAACTCACATATGCAAAAATAAAGTGAGGTGAGGAGAATGAGACAATATGTAAAATAGTTTTGCCAATATCAATGATGGTCAATCTCATCCTCAATGAGATCAACCCTTGCCAAACTATGTACTTCAAAATCCAAACCAATGTTGAGATCTACAAATACATTCAACCCACTACTACTTGTGCTACTCATGTGCTCATCAAAATCAGCATCACCAATGGTAGGCTCATCCTCACGGGTAATGGCCTCAATATATGTATCTCCTATCTCATGATCATCCTCCTCTCTCATATCATGGTCATCATCACCTCCATGGCCATGATCATCCTCCATATGCTGCATATAAGTAAATGTACTATACATCACTTTGGAACGTGGCGTAATAGGTATGACATGCCACCACCTATTATTATCCCACCATTGGTTGATAGACAACCTAATTCAAACACAAATACAATCATGTTATTTTCCTTGCATCGAAGGTATCAAATATTTAAAAGTGAGTATTTGTATATGTGTGTACAATACCTATTCACATTGTTGCGGTAGTACTAGTGTGTCCATCTTACACTGCCAAAACTTTGTGGAGTCAATAGTTACAAAGCCACTTGCATGGCGTTTGATTGTTGCATTAGGGCCTCTTTCCACCACGTCCTTAAACCACTTTACATCCAAAACATACACAAAGAAGTGTCGAAAGCCAAGCTTAATAATATCTTGAATTATGCAACAATAATCATCCATGGCTCCATTGGCTCCCCCAAAGCTAGTTATGATGCCGCAATCTTGTGTGTTTCTCTTATCATCAATCTGTTCTATTTGAAAATGCTTGCCCTCACACCATATAGCATTGAACATAGTATACTACACCAAGACAAAACCAATTAAATAAGCAATCTAAATTATTGAAAGCTCCTACCTTATGCATAACATTCTATATACCGACCTTGCTCATGCATCCCCTAGCATACTCCCATTCTTCCATTGTGATATGCATCCCCTCATCTCTCTCTGCTCTCTCCATTTCGTCAAGTAGCCAATCCACATGAATATCCTTTAGAAGTACTCTTAGATGCTGAGCGTATGGCACACAAGATCCGTGGTGTGTACAAAAGAGGGCCCTTTCTCCTTGTCTTCTTGCCTTTGCATCCTCGTATCTTGTCACCCATCTTTTCATCACATCACTATTAAGCATGCAATAGAGGTTGATATTATTAAGCAACTCCGTGTCTATTACTTTGCTGCATCCTTTCCCTTGAGGCACAATAGAGGTCATCCTTAGGTCTTCATCATCTCTCCATAGTTGTGGGAGAGAGATATCCACATCAACAAGAAACTCAGAAATATATACAAGTGACTCTTGTACCAACCAACCCTCAGCCATGCTACCTTTAAGTCTTCAAATTTTGTCTCATGAAACCCTTCAGGGTCTTCATGAAGCGCTCGAGGAAGAACAACCATCGTGCATGTATAGTACCACATATAGCATTCTCATCCACCAAATGCACTATGAGATGTAGTTGGCTTGTGAGAATAGAACGTGGAAATGTCTCCTCCACTAAACAAACACTCCACTGACATAACTCAAGCATTCTCAAGCATGGTTGGATCTATTTCCTTTGAGCTCACATACCTAGAAAGGAAAAAGTATGCAATATTAGCAATATGAACACCTTGTTAGATATCAATGCTCCACTCTCATGTAACTATGCGGGAACCAATTAACTCTACTTGTAAGCCCCCCATATGAGGAGAAGGCATTTGAGTAGCTTGGTTCATCCGGTAGGTCTTGGTTTGGACACCAGATGGGGGCCATGTGTGTCCTGATGGCTAGATGGCTTTAGATGAGTTGGCACACTACAAACTAGGCTACATGCAAGTGCAGGAAGGCTTCCCATGACTGACCACACTGAGGGTAGATGGAGCATTTCCTAGGGCAGCCCACTCTCGGGCTACAGGGCCCGTTTGGAGCCCCAGATGATCTCGGATGGTGGCTCTGGGCCAAACGGTGACCGTAAGGAAGTTGCTCTATTTTGTGCCACGATTCTAACATTGGTCGGTGGCCTATTTTGGGACTGAGTCGGCCGTTTTGGGCTAATTGGGTTGGTCTCCCAATTGGGTCTAACTGACTATGACTCGTGGCTATATAAGAGCAAGCCCGTGAAGCCCATCATCATCATTGGCTACAGCAACCATGATTCCTTAGCATCCAGCCTCCATCCTCTACTGTTTCTAGCATGCCATCAAAGCTTCTCACATAGGAGCACACGGCTGGGAGGCAGCACCATCTATTGTATCAATATAACAGTAATCAATTTTTGGATTCTCCATTTTATCAGCTTTTCTCTCTTGCATACAAGATCCTGTTATCTGTTGAGCACATACGTTGTATTGTTTTCTTACATGGTATCAGATCTTGGGCTCTAGCATGAAGATTTGGTAGTGTGTTTCTGTTTGCGAGTAGATTGTGAGAGATGGCCCAGCTCGCAAGACTGCAAATCCCACCGTTCGGCGAAAGTGAAAAGTTAGACGGCACTAATTATCCACTCTGGAAGTTCAAGATGAAGACCATACTGAGCATATACGAGCTTTGGGATACTATTATTGGGGTGGATGTGAAGCCGGTTGCAAGATCGAATCCAGCCAATGCAGGACAATAGATAGTACCAACTATAAATCAGATTCTCACGTGGACAAGAAGAAATGCAGATGCACTGTGTTCTATTGTCTGCAGTGTAAGTGATTCTATCATGGCATCACCATCACCAGCGAGAATCTAGCACGAAGGTGGATACAGATCCTCCCATCAAAGTACGATGGTCTTGTTACGGTGCTGAATATGCAGAGCAGAAATTTGCCCCTCAACTTTGAAGATTTCATGCAATGATTCTGCAAGAGGAGATGCGTCAAAAGATGAGAACTGGAGAAGATTCGGCTTTCTCAGCTGGATCAAAGAAAGGTAAGGGTAAGGACTCTGGTAACCCATCTTCTTATGATGATAAAAAGAGAAAGAAGAAGACAAGTGCTTCTATTGCAACAAGGCAGGGCACAAGCAGAATGAGTGCCGGAAGAAGATTGCAGATGAGAAGAGAAGAGCGAAGTAAAGAAAGAGTCCAGCAACAGTGCACAGGTAGTACTAGTACAGCTGTTTGTAGCAATTGAGGAGATTTGCACGGAGGCAGTTCATGTACCTACGGATGAACCTTGGATTATTGACAGTGGTGCATCATGCCACATGACCTGTCAGAAGGATTGGTATACCTCTCTACATCCGATAGGGAATGACATCCTCGTAGCAGTTGGCAATGATGCAAAATGTCCAGCAAAAGGAAAAGGTACAATTGCTCTCAAGTCAAATGGAGTTGTAAAATAGTTGTCCGATGTTCTTTATGTGCCAGATATCAAGAGGAACTTGTTGTCCATTTCTATGATCATGAATCGGGACCTCAAAGTTTACTTCGATAAGAATGGCGCACAGATTTTGGATCTTTAAGGGAAGGTCATTGGTAAAGGTACACGGTGCAACAACATCTACAAACTCTCAGCTTTCAGTGCTCGAGCCGATGTGAGCAACACTAAGCTGTGGCATGAGAGGTTTGGTCATCTAAACCTTAGTTCTTTAAAGGAGATGCATAAAAGTGGAATGATTGCAGACCTACTAGAAATTACAGATCTGCCCAATGTATGTGAAGCTTGCAAGATGGGCAAGTAGCATCGACAACCCTTTCCTAAAGAGGCCAGTAGGGCAAAGGCTCCTCTAGAGCTTGTTCACATGGACCTCTGCAAAAAGATGGAGACAGAAGTTTTGGGTGGTTCCTACTACTTCATGATGCTGATCGATGACTATAGTAGAAGAATATGGATATACTTCCTGAAAACTAAAGATGAGGCTTTTAGTAAGTTCAAAGAATGGCATGTAATGGTCGAGAAAGAAATGGGGAGGAAGGTGAAGAAGTTAAGATCAGACAGATGTGTTGAGTTCACATCAAGTGAATTTGAAAGTTACTGCAAAAGTCATGGGATCAAGAGGCAGAAACCCTCGCCACATACATCACAACAAAATGGAGTAGCAGAGCGCAAGATGCATGCCATTTGCAAAATGGGTAGGAGTATGATGAAAGGGAAATATTTGCCAAATACTTTTTGGGCTGAAGCATGTAACACGGAAGTTTATATTCTGAATCGTAGCTACACGAAAGCTATGAATGGGATGACTCCACTGTAGGCCTTTTCTGGTAAGAAACCTTCAGCTGCACATTTCAGAGTTTTTGGATGTGACTGTTTTGTGCATGTCCCTGATGCTAACAGGACCAAATGGGAACCTAAGAGCCAAAAGTGTATTTTCTTGGGCTACAGTGAAGAGGTGAAGGGTTACCGTCTCTATAATCCTGTTACCAAGAAGGTAATAGTAAGTCGCGATGTGGTCTTCTTAGAACAGCCGCATCAATTGGCCAAGATCTTGATTGTCGATTGGTTTTTTCGTGTTTTCTCCCTCTCTGGTGGACCATTTCACTTCAAATCTGGACAGGGGCTAGCTCACAATGTGCAAGCATAACTCAGTGGAATTTCGAAATGGTTGCTCCAGCAAGTCGTATCACACGAAATGGCATTAGGAAGAAGGCGACTATTGTGCGGGTCTGTGGGCACCATTCCCTAATTGCTTTGACTTGGAAGGTTGCCCATACGAAGGGTCTCTCTAGCCAGAAGGACTCTGGGAATGGTTGCTTTGTAGGTAGAGAGCAACCTCACACAAAATTTTGGAAGAAAAGAGGAAAATGGCATAAGAAGAAGAAGAAGAAGAAGAAGATATGGCATAAATGGGCTCAAGGAGGATCATAGTGCTCTGATACCATGTTGAAGAAGTGAAAGGAAAGCATGAAGCTGGACACAAAACAAGAGAATGCTCATAGAATGATGAAGGGTGAGGTCCATATGTAGGCACCTCTACATGAGCCACCAAGCTCCACAATCATCTCCTCAATCAGTTGCTAGAATCTCTCAATCATCCTATGTGGCATCTACCACCACCTAATAGTGCTTATGGGCACCTAACTATGCCTCTAGCACACACACATAGAACCCAAGGTGTGCCTGGGGCATACACCTTGAGATATCCCATCAATTAAGTTGGAGAAATCGATGGTGATTCTCATAGATGACCTTATTCAATGCGTCTACCCTAAGACAACTAGCAAACGACCACAAACAGGACATGCATGGTAACCCAATGTAGTGATACCTGAACAATAGATGCAATTAAGAGTTCAAGGTGGGTTTAGGGTGCCACGTCGATTGCCTAATCATAATTAAAAGTGCAATGCTTACCTGAACACTCGCCATAGCCTAGGAAGTCATGCATCATCCACATCAAGACTACTTTGCAATTGAAGTCTCGTGATGAGGGAGGCCTGCTCACATCATGCACCTCGATACCTCTCCAAAGTATCTCTAGCTCATTAATCAAAGGCTCCAAATAAACATCATAATTTTTGACTTTATGTTTCCCTGGAATTAGAAGGGATAACATAACATGTCCTTTCTTAATCGCCATAGAGGGTGGAAGATTATAATTCACCAATATCACTGTCCATACACTGTAAGAGGTGCTTTTGAGATCAAATGGGTTCATACCATCCATACCCAATCCAAGTCTCAAGCTCCTAGGTTCTTCCCTGATGCTTGGCCATGTGTCTTCAATTTGCTTCCACGCAGGAGTGTTTGCGGGAGTTCTCCACTTGCCATCGGTTGATCGATGGGAGAAATGCCATGACATGAGCTCTGCAATGGATTTGCACTTGAGCATATGTTGGATGCGAGGGATTATGGGAAAATGTCGTAGAACCTTATGAGACACATCCAAAGTTTTGAGATCTGCTCTATATCTCACCTCTCCACCACAAGTAGGACACTCTCTTATATCCTTATGTTGTCCACGAAACAGGACGCAATCATTGACGCATTCTTGGATGCACTTGTAATCTAATCCTCCAAGAGAGGTCACATGTTGCCTTGCCATATCTCTTGAGGTCGGTCCCTTGGAAGCATTTTACACAATAGCCTGCATGTGAAGACCATAAATGAGAAAAAGCATTCGAGTAATTGACCCACTAGCATAATTTACCATGTTTGCAAAATAAACTTTAAAGCTTACTTGAGTAATGCATTCAAACTTGCATTGCTCCGTCTACAAGTTTAGTAACTCAAGGGAGGCATGTAGAATAGAGAATGTGCACCCCTCAAACAGTGGAGTCAATGATGCGGTAAAAAGTCCTGCTCCATGCTATCATCCCTACCTAAGGATTAATGGATATATAAATCCTGCACCATATCATCAAATACCTCCTCCTCTGCGGCCTCATGAGGTAATGGCAGAGGGCTACTATCACCATCACTCCATGCATCCGTAATGGTCCCTCCTGAAGATCCCACCTCATATCGCCGATGCTTCGCCTCCTCACGACGAGCATAGGGCAACATATGCGGGTGTGGCATTGCATCCTGTATCAAATTAAAATGAGATCATAACTCAAACACATGAACACCCATATGTATCTCAATCAACCTTAACTCTTTAACACTTACCATGTTTACAGTCGCATCCCATTCTCCATACTTTGAGATGTGATTGAGTGTAATTCTGCATGCACGATACATGTTTCATCGACATCAATCACACATACATTTGATTTTTTGCTCCAACCACATTTCGCAATGGTGGATACAGAGAGAATCATCCTCACTAGAGCTACTTGTTGAAGATGAAGACATCCTACATATAAACAACATAAATAATTTGTTCTTGGATGAGTTGTTAATGTCAAAACTCTATGGAGTGTCTAAAAGCACGTCTAACACCGTGTCTGTACTGTGGAATGTGTCTATCGGTGCAACTAAAACTTACTTTAGACACGTTGATAGACGTGCAAGTAGACGCGCTTTTAGATGTGCAAATAGATGCGTAGATAGATGCGCTTTTAGATGCGCAGACTGCAAGCTGATTTTTGAACCTACTTTTAGCACGCTTGCTTTTCTTCCATTACTTTTAACATCACGCAGCTTGCTTTCCTATTAACAGACATAGCTCTGAGCATCCACACTTATCTCCAAGCATCCACACTCATCTCTAGGCTTACATAATCATCCCTAAGCACACAAGAGAAGAGGGTGAACAAGGAGAAGAAGAAAGAGAAGTAGAAGGTGAACAAGGAAGAGAAGAAAGAGAAGCAACTTTGAAGAAGGACAAGAAGCTTCCATACCTCTATCCAAGGTAAGTCTCTTAACGGTTGATCTTGTTTGGAAGTTACTCTCTTTGGATTCGCCCTTTGTCATATGTAGGTCGAACGGATGTTTTTTGTACGAGTGTGGTCAAGCGCATGTCCTTTTCAATTTCTTAGAAAAAGGTGTCTATCGGAGTGCGTCTAATAGCGTGTCTATAGACACGTCTGTCTTTTGGGAAAATAGACAGCCATGCCTATAGATGCGATGTTAGACGCATCTATAGACACGCTTCGACAATCTTAGCTGTTCTTCCCTTTCCCCTTCCTTTTCCTTCCCTTTTCCCTTTCCCCTTCCTTTTCCTTCTCTTTTCCCTCCCTCTTCCCCTTCCAATTCCACTTCCAAGAAAAGGATTGCATATTGAATGATGGAAATAAGTGATTGCATGAATGAAGAAAGGGATTGCATGAATGATGGAAAGGGATTGCATGATTGAAGAAAGGGATTGCATGAATGATGGAAAGGGAAAGCATGATTGAAGAAAGGGATTGCATTCCTGAGAAAATAAGGGATTGCATTCTCTTTTTCTCTCCTTTCTCCTCTCTTTCCTTCTCTTTTCTCCTCTCTTTTTCTCTCTTATCTCCTTTCTTTTTTCTCCTCTCTTTTCCTCTTTTTTTCTCTCTTATCTCCTCTCTTTCCTTCTCTTTTCGTCTCTTTTCTTATCTCTTTCCTTCTCTCTTTTTCTCTCTTTCCCTCCTCTCTTTTCTCCTCTCTTTCCTCTCTTATCTCCTCTGTTTTTCTCTCTTTTTTTCTCCTCTCTTTTCCTCTATTTTTCTCTCTTTTCTCCTCTCTTTCCTTCTCTCTATTTTCCTCTCTTTTATCCCCTCTTTCCTTCACCTTGTCTCTCTTTTTCCTTCTCTCTTTTATCCTCTCTTTCCTTCTCTTTTCATGGTAATTTTCCTCTCTTATCTCCTCTCTTTTTCTCTCTTTTTTTCTCCTCTTTTTTCCTCTATTTCCTTCTCTTTTCTCCTCTCTTTCCTTTGCTCTATTTTCCTCTCTTTTATCCCGTCTTTCCTTCACCTTGTCTCTCTTTTTCCTTCTCTCTTTTATCCTCTCTTTTCCCATGTGAAGCTTCAATAGCCTGACATTGAGCAAGCAGATACAGACTTCTGTCACTCTAATTCAAAGAATGCAGGATCTGTAAATGCTTTCTCAATGTCAGGCTGTCACTCTATTTTTTCTTTTGCATCTCATGACAAGGGCATGCTCGATGGTAATCTTCTTCTTTTCTTTTCTTTAGTTCATCATGTGGCTAGGATCTTTAGCCTCACCTGATCTTCGGGATGCCATCTTTCGGGAGCTATATAACATTTTGGGGCACCCTCCCACTTCTGCAGAGTTATACACATACATGACGGGTGCTACAAACACCCCCCAGGAGTCGACAGTATAGACTCCAAACCACCCTAATCCCACAATAGCTTAGATTACCCCAGCAGAGTCTCAACAACCCAGCCGACTACAAAGCTGAGCCCCTTCTCCCCCCTTGCGGTCAGGAGGTCCTTCTACCTCACAGAGCCGTCAGCGTACTCTCGTGCCATCGAGAGTCACTTCTCTAGCTATGAGTGGCCAGGGTACTCCCATGCAGTTGAGAGTCACTTCTCCAGCTACGATCGGCCAGCGTACTAGCTCGACATGACAGGGCAGTAGGTGTAGTAGCAGGGGGAGCGGTGGGGGATGCATGGCAGCTTGCTTTGGGAGGGGTAGTGGTGGGGACGGGGATGATTCAGATGATGCAGACATGCCAGAGGGTGATGGTACGATTTACTATGACATCACTCAGACATGAGGCATCTTGATGGATGCACGAGGGAAGGACATCATGGCATTCATGCGCTCTGTAATTGCTAACAACTACAGAGATTGCTTTATTAACTACAAAGACCATCCAAAAAAGTTGGTTGATGAGACCCTCACTGCTATTCGCTCTAGGTATCCCAATCCCCCCAATGTTTAGTTCACATATAAATGGGCCAAGCCAAAGATTGTTATGATACTCAACAATAAAATATCTTCGCTTAAGAGACAGGCACTAGCCGAGATTGCTAGGATCGAGGGAGGTCAACCACCAAGGGGCTAACCCCACACCGCTCACAAGCATGAGTGGAAGAAAGCAATGAAGGCAGCAAAGGCGACGGCTCAGGGGGGTCACTATGTATAAACCCTCTATATCACGTGCATTCAAGGCCTATATTTAAACTCCCTTATTTGTAAATTTTTTCATTAATAAAATGTACCCCTTTTCTATACAAATCTGTAAATTTTTTCCAAAACTAATTTCAATAGACCCTTATGTATATTTATTTCTGTAAATTTTAGAAATAAAAAATATCCTTTTGTTGAACTCACGTGATAGGGTTACATATGATGAGTGACCCCCCCGAGGGCAACGGACCCTAGTCTGCATCACGTGGAGGCACGAAGGATCCAAATGGAGCAATATGGAAGCATGCATTTTGGAGCAAGGGGTGTTGAGTCATGGGAGGCTCAATTTGTAAGTATCGATCTCAAATTATATTGTTTATGTAGTTTATTAGGAGGTTGTTTATTTGTACTAACCCCTCCGCAAAGTGTGTCATTTTGCAGCTTGATATCATGGGCAGGTACCCTACTCCTATCGAGATAGCCTACCAGCACCACCATCACAGAGGAGATACATGGAGGCACTTCTATGATGATGGGTTGATTACTGAGGAGCAATATATCCGAGCTACTGGAGCGTCCCCCAAGGTATTTGAAAGTAATTAGATAATGTCAATATTGTAAGTGAAGATTTGATTTTTCATACATTGATACATGTTCCTTGTTTACAGGACCTTGCAGCTGATTAGGAGGGAGAAGATGAGGAAGAAGGGAGCGAAGAAGGGGGCGAAGAAGGGAGCGAGGATGCGGAGAACTTAGATTAGTTGTAGAAGTAGTGCTAGCTACTCTTTTTTGTACTTGAAGCCACTCGCTTGGCTTCATGCCTCTCTTATATATACACTCCTCTTATTTTTTATACTTGAAGTCACAGGACGTGGCTTGGCTTCATGTTATATGTACATACAAGCACTTTTTGAGCTATGAATTAATAGACACTCCTTTTATTTTTTTGGCTTTCAATTTCCTTGTGCAACATTCTATCAATGAATGCCTTGTGAACTAAACGTTTTGGAGTTGTAATGTTTTATTCGAAATTGTAATCGTCAACTATAAACGTGCTTGCAATCGTGCTAATTAAAATGTGGTTGGCTATCAGAATTGAATTGCACAATGTGAAAATGGGATTCTTGTAACTACATAGCATACACAACATACATAGCATTCTGTTCAACCACACAAATATGTGCTTTTATTTTAAAAAAAGATTATGTAGAGCATCTACAAGCATGTCTATAAACACGCTTATATATGTGTCTCTCTATAGAGCGTCTATAAGAACATCTATAAGAGCATCTATAAGAGCGTCTATATACGCATCTGTCTTTAAAATTTCTAGCAGGGTGTCTATTTGTGTGTCTATAGGCGCATCTATATGTGCGTCTGTCTGTTATATAGATGCGTCGATAGATGCGCAAATAGACGTGCACGTAGGTTTTTTTTTAGTTAAGGAAATGCGTCTGTGTGCACGTCTGTAGGTGCTTTGTCTTGTTGTGCATTATCTTGTTTTATGTCTCAAGAGGAGAGGCATCATTGTTCATGTCCATGATTCCCTCCCTATGATGAGTGTTGGATGAAGCTCTTTGACTAGGAAGAGGAATGAAAAAGTTAAAAATCTCAGATGAACATGAATATCTACAGTCATCTTGATGTAGTCACTGTGGAGACAAAGAAAATTTTTATAACCTTGGGTTGTATATGCTGGTGAAACATATTGGCAATGTCCCTACTACACACATTCTTAGAAACATCTCCCATTGAAGCACCTTATATGAGAGCACAACAGGTAAGGCAAAATTTGCATGTTAGTTGAGAGGAAAGTATGTAGAAGTTAGAACCGAGCAAATGCATACCACAATAGATGTTATGGACCCTTAAACCAGGGCATAAAGCCATCCACAAAGCTTAATGTTCTACCCTTGCAATTGCAAGGTGTTATCTGAAGGATGGAATGAAAGTATTGAATGCTTTAACATATTTGGGTCAAGTTGACATGGTTAGGTGAAGTTGGATAATGCTTTTAGAAACTAGAGTTGATTCTATCAGTAATAATCCATCTCCATGGAAAACTTTGTGATGCATGTCATAAAGTTTCACACGGTTGTTCTAGCTTCTTCTTAATGAAAAAGCATTCAAAAGTGATAAATAAAGCATTGCTTATATTCAATTGTTCATAAATTCCAATAACTTAAAAGGGCATGAAAGTTGTTACTTGAATTATTTGGCAAATGTTGGAACCCTAAATTTACTTCTAATGTGTTGATGGCTCCTTTATCAAATAGTTGGTGCTTGAATTTATGAGGGTTGTAAAAGGGCCTTCTTAAGAAGTTGTGGATGCATCAATTGACCAAGACATTTAGAATGTGAGTCCAAAGCTAATGCTACACAAAGGGGCATTTACCTCCTAACTCACCATAGCAAGGAGAACAAAGTAGACACTCCATCATCTATATATACTTTTAATTCACCATAGAAACAAGTATGCAAAACTTAGGATGACATCTTGCATGAAAGTGACATGTTTGCCATGTGCATATGGCATAAAGGATAAAAGTGTCAAAAGAATGTAGGATCATGTTAAACCTAGTGCACACAAGATAGGCGAAAGAACTAAGGTGGCTCAAAGCACACTAAATAAGACATGAGAGGGAGATAGCAAATGATCTATATCTCTTGCAATGTGTGTTCAACAATACATGATAAGCCTCTTATATAGAGAGTGCCCCTTGAATAGTCAACACATGTGGGATCCTCTCATCCACATCTCTTCTTGTGGATATCCTCAATCCACATCTCCACATCATGTAGTCCACATCTTAGGGTGGCTACTTTAATACATTCCTTATCACATACCTTTGCCCTTTAATCTATGTGCTCATGGCACCATATCTCAACACCTCCCCTTGGTGCCATGATCCTTTGGCTACTGCAAGGTGGTCAGATGTGAGTTACATTCCATCACCTCCCCTTAGTGCATGCATTGCTACTTAAGGTGGTCAAGTGTGGATTTTACATGTCAATACCTCCTCTGGGTGCTTTCATAGCTACTCTCAGGTGGTCAGGCTTGATTTACAAAACATAGGCAAGGTTGGCAAGGTTTTTGTTTCTCAATACATTCCATTGATGTCACTTTTGGCTCATGGCTTGATGACGATGGCGTTCGGTGTAGCTTCATGCATGATGCTTTGTTCTTCCATGTGCCTTAATGCTTTATGTGTGGATGCCATGCTTTGTGCTATGGTCATCTCATGCACTTGTGCTTTTGGCATGCTTATGACAATGATGTGTGCATTCATGCTTTGCTTTTCCATTTGTTGCAAAGGTCTTACCATGAGCTTTATTTTGCTTCAATGGCAGTGTCTAATTGCTAACAATGATTATGATCCGACAGGCGCGTAGAGCTCGAAAAGATGATCACTTTTCCCTTTTGGAGCGTGTCCAAATCCTTCCTGGATTGCAAGTTATGGCTTCTTGAAGGTTTTGTGAAGAAGAGGAGGCCTTGATGATGTGGCAGAGGCTGTTCACATGTTGAATTCAAACTGTGCTTACAAAGGGACGGTGCTTGGGTGGCACTTAACTAATCCTACCCTAACCATAGTTACCTATTTGACCAAAGGTGAACTAACCCTAGTGTGACCACCATCTCAACCATCGGTGTTTCTAACTAACCTTGGTTAGTCATTATCTGCCATGTGTCAATCTAAGGGAACCTTGGAGAAAGAAAAGATTTGAGGCAATGACAAAGCTATTGTCGACCGCGATTCGCTAGGAGTGACATAAACTCCTTAGCATCAGGAGGGTTGGCATTTGTGCGACTAAAGAAGAAGTTTGGTGTCAATGAAAGTAGTGCACTGCGCAGGCATGGATGCTTTGGAGCACCTGTTGGATAGCTGAAAGGAAAGCAAAGAGTGGACACAAACTCAGAATACTTGCATTACTTGGTTGTAGAATGAAGAAGAGTGAGGTCCTTAAGTAGGCACCTCATACATGCTCACTGACATCACTGATGACCTCAGAGCTCCACAATCATCTCCTCAATCTGCTCCTAGATGCTCTCAATCATCCTATGTGGCTCTCCACCACCTAACTGTGCTTGTGGGCACCTAACTGTGCCTCTAGCACTCACACATAGAAACATAAGGTGTGCCTGAGGCATACACCTTGAGATATCCCAACAAACCCCCCCTCAAGGGAATGCCTCAGGCTATGTCAAGGATACATCTAGTCTCATAGTTTCTCATGCCATCTCATGGTGGTCAAGGATTAATCTATGGCTAGGTTCTCATGCTAGCAAGGGTTCCCTTGGGTGTAAGGTAAACAAAAGGGATACAAAAAGACCTTCCAATGGTTATCTCCCCTGCATGTACATGCACACAATGTCTGCAGGAGGTACCATGGAGCAAAACATACACATGGCCTACATCATAAGGTGACCAGAGGTGTTTACAATAGTTTATTTCATTCATTTTGGAGGACTATCCAGGCTGAGTACCTTGACATAAAAAGAGAGATCTGGAGCATACATAGAGATGATTTAAAATGCATAATCTTCATGGGATGCCTCATCTTGTGGAGGCAAAATATCCATGTTAAGGCAAGGTCTTACCACATGGGCAGTGTCTAGTCCCTTATAAGATGGTACTATGATAGAACAAGTGGATCTGAAAATCATATCCTTCAAGAGAACAATTATCTTGTCATCTCCATAGTTGTGTAGAGAAGCATATCTTAGGTATCTGACCTTCATCTTTTTCTTGTACTTGGAGTCAAATAAAAGTGCCAGGAGAGGGTAGATCTCT
Organism: Dipteris shenzhenensis; assembly: GCF_047967505.1. Taxonomy (NCBI): domain Eukaryota; kingdom Viridiplantae; phylum Streptophyta; class Polypodiopsida; order Gleicheniales; family Dipteridaceae; genus Dipteris; species Dipteris shenzhenensis. The sequence continues at coordinate 30,277,027 of NC_141604.1, forward strand.
GGTTTTGTAGTTGCTTCCTTTTTGGCAACCATTGTTTTGGCAATCTTCAACAAGGAAGTCAGGTTGGCATTTTCATCCTTTGTAGCATAACAAGACATTGCTTTATGTTTTGGCTTTTCACACATTTTGCATAAGCAAGCCATGAGAGGGTCTACTAACCCAGGTATTGGGCAGTGTCTTCTCTCTTACAAGGCTTAGAATAACAACTGAAATGCTTCAAAATATAAGCATTTAATGTAGCAAAGTCTTGTGACCAAATTTCAAACAATGATGCTTCTTCTTACATGCTTCATAGAAGTGGCTAAAATGAATACTTTCCAATCAAAACCAGGTCTAGCAATTCAAACAAAACTGAAGCCACACTTGTACTAAAGTTATTGAAAGTTTCAAAAAACCAGAAATGCTAGAGTAGCATTTTATGTCGCATCATCTTCAAAAACTTGTCCAAAACTGTCAAAACTGAAAAGCTGAACTTGGAGGGCTTGTAGCTCACTCTTCAAAGCAAGGAAAAGAGGGCTTTCTGAAGCAAACGAAAGCATATATACCAGAGAGGGTCCAGCACAAAGGTTGGACGAAATGGTGCGCACTTTTGCCCGAGAGAGTTGCTACAGGTTGAAACTGAGTTTTGACGATTTCTCCCTCGTTACTGAGCCAAATGACCTGAAAAATGGCTCAAAATCTTCGTCTTGAGGTCGCCCATCTACTCCTAAGAGGGCTCAGGCAATGGCGGAGCAGGCAGGGAGTATTGAGCAACAGAAGAAATTCGCTATTTGGAGAATGGCAGCCACCACAGACGTTTTTTTTTCAATTGCTTGCAGGTGGAAGTTCGCCCATACTAGAGGAGTTTCCAGCTTAGAGGGTTTGGGCAATGGTCGTTTGTAGGTGGAGAACCAAGCTCTCAAAGATTTTGGGAAGAAAGAGGAAAATGGAGAAGAAGAAGATGAAGAAGAAGATGATGATGTGGCAGAAATGGGCTCAAGGGGGATCAAAGGGCTCTGATACCATGTTGGATAGCTGAAAGGAAAGCAAAGAGTGGATACAAACTCAGAATACTTGCATTACTTGGTTGTAGAATGAAGAAGAGTGAGGTCCTTAAGTAGGCACCTCATACATGCTCACTGACATCACTGATGACCTCAGAGCTCCTCAATCTGCTCCTAGATTCTCTCAATCATCCTATGTGGCTCTCCACCACCTAACTGTGCTTGTGGGCACCTAACTGTGCCTCTAGCACTCACACATAGAAACATAAGGTGTGCCTGAGGCATACACCTTGAGATATCCCAACAGCACCTCCGTCAGGGATTTTGGAGAGGCTGTTGCAGTTGACGTTGTGAGCATCAGGGAAGACTGTGTTGTGAGCAGAAGGCTGTGGTCCGATTGGCCAGGCTAGAGCTTAAGGAGCCCGTTAGGAGTCGCTGCAGTAGGACATGCGAGTCGTGGGAGCCAGGCTATTCCTCGAAGCCTTAGTTGCTAGTTGTTGAGAGCTTTACGGGTTGCTGTTGAGATCTCAACGAACGTTGGAGGTTGCCGATGTATGCGCTCGTCGAATGGGCTATGGAGCTTGATTGTTGCTGGCCCACTGAATGAGGTGCCAGCTATTTTCTTTATTGCTTCTACCTCCAAACATGGTGACCCTCACAATGGTGACGACAGCATAAGAACTATCACTGTTGCAGCTACGACTACTGTATCGACACTAGCAGCACGCCAACAACAACCACTTGGGAGCTGCCATCGTGAGCTCGCTAGGGGTGACTAGCATAGGAGCTATGGTGCTGTAGTTGTCGTCATAGAGTAGCAGCAGTTGAGGTGTGGAGCCTTGAAGGTTCGGAAGCTTGCTTGTAGTGCTACTTTGGCACTGGCTCGCTAGCACTTTAGAGTCCTTGGGGATCTCCCTTGGAGGGAGAGCTCACAACACTCACAAGAGAATGTTCAAGAACCACTCACATTCTCTCATACTTCTCCGAAAACTAAACAAGGGTAACCACTATCTCTCTAAAACTAATCTAGAAGAAAACATGAGCTCCTAAGGCATGCCTACAATAAATCTACTACGAGACTAGACCTAAGCTCTGATACCATGTCAAAAGAATGTAGGATCATGTTAAACCTAGTGCACACAAGATAAGCGAAAGAACTAAGGTGGCTCAAAGCACACTAAATAAGACATGAGAGGGAGATAGCAAATGATCTATATCTCTTGCAATGTGTGTTCAACAATACATGATAGGCCTCTTATATAGAGAGTGCCCCTTGAATAGTCAACACATGTGGGATCCTCTCATCCACATCTCTTCTTGTGGATATCCTCAATCCACATCTCCACATCATGTAGTCCACATCTTAGGGTGGCTACTTTAATACATTCCTTATCACATACCTTTGCCCTTTAATCTATGTGCTCATGGCACCATATCTCAATAAAAAGATGTTGTAAGTTGCTAGATTTGAAACTTTCAGAAGCACAGTAATTCAAAGCACTTAGAGTTTTGAAGTTGTTTCAAAGGAAAAACATTAGCTTTTTGAGCTTCTCTTTAGGATGACTTAGTGTCACAACCTTTTGGCAAAGCCTCACATTGGCCAATGGAGATTAAAACAAAGTGGAGTGGATTGCACATGGTAGTGCCAAGACAATGGTTAATTTATTACTTGTGTATTACTTAGAGCTTGCTAGAGATTTTGCATCGTAGCAGTTTAGTTTTTTGGGGGTAGTTTTGCAGATGTTGTTTAAAAAAACATATTGTCACACAACAACACAAAGCAACTATAGATGCACTTGATAGATGCGCAAAATAGTGGTGCGTCTATAGGCGTTGCTTGAATAGAGAAATTACAGGCGCGTTTAATAGCGCGTCTAACATCGCATCTATTTGCGTGTGTATTGACACGTCTATTAGCGCGTCTACACTGAGAAAATATGGGCCTGCCTAACACTGCATCTATCAGCGCGTCTATTTGCGCGTGTATCAGCGCGTCTATTTGCGCGTGTGTTAGCGCGTCTATTAGTGCATCTACACTGAGAATTAGACGCATATTTAGACACAAAATAGAGAATACAGAAAGTGAGATTTTGGTGTACATCACTGCTTTCCAAACATTGCCCATGATTACCAAAGCACATAATTTTAATAAAAACATCAATGCTTTTTTGCAAACCCACATATACAAAAATTAAGTGAGGTGAGGAGAATGAGACAATATGTAAAATAGTTTTGCCAATATCAATGATGGGCTACGGTTCAATCTCATCCTCAATGAGATCAACCCTTGCGAAACTATGAGGATTAGCAAAAAGCGAGCGACAAAAAGTGAGCGAGCCAAAAAAAGCGAGTGAAAAAACAATAAAAGATTTATAAATCCCCCATTTTAGTAGCAAAAAATAATAACTTATTCAAAAGTGTGTATGTTCCCTCAATGCTAGAAGGTTAAGCATGCATATAACTATAAAGCCATTAACACTAATTTCACATCATCCATGAGACAGTTTGTATGTTTAATTTCCAAGTCATTGTTTGTATCAAAGACAAACGCTATTGCAATCAAGTTCTCTCTTTCCACTAGAGTAATTGAGATCATCTTTCCAAGGACTCCTTGCATGGATTAGTATAGATTCCATGCATATGTAAATGCTTAGCTTTTTTAACTTTGTTCACTCTTGGAACAAAACCCATGTTTCTTTGTTACTAGAAAAATATCCTTCCCTAATGATCTATTCTTACCTCCCACTAATCTTACAATGCAGCAAATTGACCACAAAATCATATTTTGGTGCATTAAATTTTACTATATGGTGCACAAAGACATGATAATCATCTAAAGTACGCCTTGCCATTTGATTTGATATGTAACATGACCATGTTTGGACTTGTAAATCAAAAGATACAGGGATGTGAAAATGTCCTCTTTTGGGGCAAAATAGGGAGGGTGTTAACACGCTTCCAGTGGTTTTGGCCCAAAAGAGGACATTTTCACATCCCTATATTTTGGCAAAATGTCAACATTTGATTGTTTTGGCCCAAAACTTGATGAGTTTTTAACATCCTCGCATCTTTTGATTATAAAATATAAATGGCATAATGTTACATATCAAATCAAATGACAAGGCATGATTTAGATGAATATCATGCCTTTTTCCACCATCTTAAAAACTTATGTGCATCAGAATATAAATTCTGTGACACATAACCACCCTTTTGAATACTTTATACTTCAAGCAATTATTTCATAAAAAAATTAGATTCTTTCTTTGCTTGCTTAATTTTCCAACCACTTCAACTAATTGTCACTCGCTTTTTTGGGCTCGCTCGCTTTTTCTGCTCGCTCTATTGACTACCTCCCAAACTATCTACTTCAAAATCCAAATAGGTGTTTAGATCTACAAATACATTCAACCCACTACTACTTGTGCTACTCATGTGCTCATCGAAATCAGCATCACCAATGGTAGGCTCGTCCTCACAGGTAATGGCCTCAATATTTGTATCTCCTATCTCATGATCATCCTCCTCTCTCGTATCATGGTCATCATCACCTCCATGGCCATGATCATCCTCCATACGCTCCATATTAGTAAATGTACTATACATCACTTTGGAATGTGGCATAATAGCCGGTATGACATGCCACCATCTATTATTATCCACCATTGGTTGATAGACAACCTAATTCAAACACAAATACAATCATGTTATTTTCCTTGCATCGAAGGTATCAAATATTTAAAAGTGAGTATGTTTATATGTGTGTACAGTACCTGTTCACATTGTTGCGGTTGTACTAGTGTGCCCTTCTTACTTTGCCAAAACTTTGTGGAGTAAATAGTTACAAAGCCACTTGCATGGCATTTGATTGTTGCATTAGGGACTCTTTCCACCATGTCCTTAAACCACTTTACATCCAAAACATACACAAAGAAGCGTCGAAAGTCAAGCTTAATAATATCTTGGATTATGCCACAATAATCATCCATGGCTCCATTGGCTCCCTCAAAGCTAGCAATGACGCCGCAATCTTGTGTGTTTCTCTTATCATCAATCCATTGTGTTCGAAAATGCTTGCCCTCACCATATAGCACTGAACATAGTGCACTACACCAAGACAAAATCAATTAAATAAGCAATCTAAATTATTGAAAGCTCCTAACTTATGCATAACATTCTATATACCGACCTTGCTCATGCATCCCCTAGCATACTCCCATTCTTCCATTGTGATATGCATCCCCTCGTCCTTCTCTACTTTCGCCATTTCGTCAAGTAGCCAATCCACATGAATATCCTTTGGAAGTGCTCTTAGATACTGAGGGTATGGTACACGAGATCCATGGTTTGTATGAAAGAGGGCCCTTTCTTCTTGTCTTCTTGCCTTTGCATCCTCGTATCTTGTCACCCATCTTTTCATCACATCACTATTAAGCACGCAATAGAGGTTGATATTATTAAGCAACTCTGTGTCTATTACTTTGTTGCGTCCTTTCCCTTGAGGCACAACAAAGTTCATCCTTAGGTCTTCATCATCTCTCCATAGTCATGGGAGAGAGCTATCCACATCAACAAGAAACTCAGAAAATATATACAAGTGACTCTTGTACCAACCAACCCTCGGCCATGCTACCTTCGGGTCTTGCATTTTGTCTCACAAAACCCTTCAAGGTCTTCATGAAGCGCTCAAGGAAGAACAACCATTGTGCATGTATAGTACCATATATAGCAATCTCATCCACCAAATGCACTATGAGATGTAGTTGGCTTGTGAGAATAGAACGTGGAAATGTCTCCTCCACTAAACAAACCACCGGCACTGACATAACTTGAGCATTCTCAAGCGTGGTTGGATCTATTTCCTTTGAGCTCACATACCTAGAAATGACAAAGTATACCATATTAGCAATATGAACACCTTGCATGGAGCAGTGATACGCATCACATTTTGTATCATGTAAAGTAACTCACAAGCTCACCCATCTTGTAAATACAATCCTTCACGTCCTTCATGCACTACAAGAAATGCTAGTAGGTAGTATGAACTGAACACACGAGGAGGCGGTTGATTAGTTGCTTCTAATTCACTCACAAATTTGAAAGGAAAGAGATATTATGCACATAAAATACTTACTTGGAGCATCTTGTGCCAATCATGAGATTTCAAGCCATATATTTGCTCTACACCTCTTTTCTTGCTCTTTGTAAAGGCCCCCTTCAAACACCTCATGCATCCAGTGGGAGTACAAATTGTAGTAATAGCGCACTTCACTGCCACCATCTCTAGCTTTGATAACCTCCACGGTGCACGAGGTTAAAAAACATGCCCATTTGGTCTCTCTTGTGGACAAGCTTCACGCATCCTCCCTGTGGTACATAGATCCTTCCTTATGCCTGCAGAATCTCGTGTCCCATTCAAATGTTCCCAAATGGTAGATGCCACATTCTTGAAGATATGCATGGGATTAAGCAAATGGTTGATCTTGAGGTTGGACCAATATGGTAAATGGTAAAAGATGGAGTATCTAAACAAAAGCTGGTGTTAGCGGGCAATCTTTATTTCCAGCCAATATAGCACACAATAGTTACAAACCCTTACCGGCTCATGCTAAGTGTTGGAGTCGTCATGGAACCATCCCAAATTCTCATCCAATCTCCCGCAGTGAGTGATTGTGGGAGGACTTCATTCCAAGGGGCAACATATCTAGGATGATCAGGTGGGAGAAATTGATGGTGATTCTCATAGATGACTTTACTGCCCGTGAGGCAACAAGCGAAGGACCACAAACAGGACATGCATGGTAACCCGATGTAGGGAGACCTGAACAATAGACGCAATTAAGAGTTGAAGGTGGCTTTAGGGTGCCACATCCTTTGCCTACTCATAATTAGAAGTGCAATGCTTACCTGAACACTCACCATAGCTTGGGAAGTCATGCATCGTCCACATCAAGACTGCTTTGTAGTTGAAGTCTCGTGACGAGGGAGGCCTGCTCACATCATGCACCTCGATACCTCTCCAAAGTATCTCTAGCTCGTCAATCAAAGGCTCCAAATAAACATCAGAATTTTTGACTTTATGTTTTCCTAGAATTAGAAGGGATAACATAACATGTCCTTTCTTAATCGCCATAGAGGGTGGAAGATTATAATTCACCAATATCATTGGCCATACACTGTAAGAGGTGCTTTTGAGACCAAATGGGTTCACACCGTCCATACCCAATCCAAGTCTCAAGCTCCTAGGTTCTTCCTTGAAGCTTGGCTATGTGTCTTCAATATGCTTCCACGTAGGAGTGTCTCCGGGAGTTCTCCACTTGCCATCGGTTGATCGATGGGAGGAATGCCATGACATGAGCTCTGTAATGGATTTGCACTTGAACATATATTGGATGCGAGGGATTATGGGAAAATGTCGCAGAACCTGACGAGGCACGTCCAAAGTTTTGAGATCTGCTCTATATCTTGCCTCTCCACAAGTAGGACACTCTCTTGCATCCTTATGTACTCCACGAAACAAAAAGCAATCGTTGACGCATGCATGGATGCACTTGTAATCTAATCCTCCAAGAGAGGTCACATGTTGCCTTGCCAAATCTCTTGAGGTCGGTAATTTATTCTCCCTTAGAAGCATTTTACACAATAGCCTGCACGTGAAGACCATAAATGAGGAAAAGCATTTGAGGAATTGACCCACTAGCATAATTCACCATGTTTGCAAAATAGACTTTAAAGCTTACTTGAGTAATGCATTCAAACTTGCATTGCTCCATCCATAGATGGTTTGCAAGTTTAGTATCTCACGCGAGGCACGTAGAACAGAGAATGTGCACCCCTCAAACAGTGGAGTCAATGCTGTGGTAAAAAGATCATCCTGCTCCATGCTATCATCCCTCCCTTCGGATTGATGGGCATATAAATCCTGCACCATATCATCAAACACCTCCTCCTCCACGGCTTCATGAGGTAATGGTGGAGGGCTACTATCAACATCACTCCATGCATCCGTAATGGTCCCTCTTGAAGATCCCACCTCATATCGCCGATGCTTCGCCTCCTCATGACGAGCATAGGGCAACATATGCGGGTGTGGCACTGCATCATGTATCAAATTAAAATGGGATCATAACTCAAACATATGAACACCCATAGGTATCTCAATCAACCTTAACTCTTTAACACTTACCATGTTTATGGTCGCATCCCATTCTCCATACTTTGAGATGTGATTGAGTGTAATCTTGCGTGCACGATACATGTTTCCTCGACATCGATCACACATACATTTGATTTTTTGCTCCAACCACATTTCGCGATGGTTGATACAGAGGGATTCATCCTCACTGGAGCTACTTGTTGAAGGTGAAGAAATCCTACAAATAAACAACCCAAAAATTTTGCTCTTGTATCAAATATTTAATCTTAAAACTCTATGGTGCATCTAATGCTGTGTCTAAAACCGCATCTGTTTGTTCTGTGGTGCGCGTCTGCTCTGTGTAATAGACGTGCAATTAAATGTGCATTTAGCTACATATATAGACGCGTAATTAGACGCGCTTATAAACGCGGTTTTCAAAACTACTTTTAGCGCACTTGCTTTTTTTCACATACTTTTAGCATTGCGCGGCTTGCTTTGCTATTAACAGACACAGTTTCGAGCATCCACACTTATCTCCAGGCACCCACACTTATCTCCAGGCACCGACACTTGATATATTCCTCCACAATAGTGGGCTGACAAAAGCTCAAGAGATGCGCATACAGAACAGCCAACAAATGCTGTCCCCAAGCACTTTTTGAGCTATGAATTTATATACACTCTTTTTATTTTTCTGGCTTTCAATTTTCTTGTGCAACGTTCTATCAATTAATGCCTTGTGAACTAAATGTTTTGGAGTTGTAATGTTTTATTTGAAATTGTAATTGTCAGCTATAGACATACTTGCAAGAGTGCTAATTAAAATGCGGTTGGCTGTAAGAATTGAATTACACAATGTGGAAATGGGATTCCTGTAACTACATAGCATACACAACATACACAGCATTCTGTTCAAGCACACAAAATTTAAAAAGTATTATGTAGCGTGTCTATCAGACGTCTATATACGCATCTGTCTGTTCGAGGGGCATCTATTTGCGTGTCTATAAACGCGTTTATAAACGCGTCTATAAATGCGTCTATAAATGCGTTTAAGGGTGCATATGTTTGTTTTTTAAATTTTCTGGCAGAGTGTCTATTTACGCGTCTATATGCGCATCTATAGGCGCATCTGTCTGCTATATAGATGCACCTTTAGACGTGGGTCTCTAGACGTGCAAATAGACGTGCAAATAGACGCGCATGTAAGTTTTTTTTAAGTTGAGTAAATGCGTCTGTGTGCGCGTCTGTAGGTGCTTTGTCTTGTTGTGTCAAATAGACGTGCAAATAGACGTGCAAATAGACGCGCATGTAAGTTTTTTTTAAGTTGAGTAAACGCGTCTGTGTGCGCATCTGTAGGTGCTTTGTCTTGTTGTGTCAATAGAGTACCCACAATGCAATGGTCTAGTGGAGGGAACCACCGGCATGGTATTACCCAAAGGGATGCCATTGCTTCACCCCCCTCCACTTCGCATCTGGGTTGAAAACAATCATTCCCATTGAGTTGGAGTTATGTACGAAGGTTGAAGTTTGCATTAGAGCATTATGCGGATGAGAAGGAAACACTTTCATCCAAGTTGCATGCCTTGGAAGTATTGGATGAGTTGCCTTTATGGACGCCCAACAAAATATTGTAAAAGCAAGATCTAATGAATAGGCAAGAATGGAGTCCAAGGACTTTGTGTGCTTTTAGAGGGGACAAATATAGTGGGCATTGGGTGAGGTTAGAGAAAGTTATGGAATGAATTGTTCTTTATATGTCAGCGTGTTTGTTTCAAGTTTTTTGATGTAGCATTTGTTGGTTGCCCTCATAGGAAGGTCTAACTGGAGGTTCTAGTTCGAGATGAGAAAAATAAGTGTTTTTGAAATAAGCATTTGGTTTTTTATGATTGGGCTTGCTATTTGCATTCCTCTCTCTTTCTTCTTCTCTCTTTCTCTTGCTATTTGCATCCCATCTTTTTCTGCCCCTTCCTCTCTCTTCCTTTTCTCTCCCTCTCTCTCTCTCTCTCTCTCTCTCTTCCTCTCTCTCTCTCTCTCTCTCTCTCTCTCTCTCTCTCAGGCCACATGAATGAAGTTCATCTTGTTTTTCTATTGTCTCGCCTATGGATGCAAGATGTAGTTGAAGATGATAAGTTATATGGTTGGTCTTGTAGAAGCACGAAGTAGATCTCTCATAACACGTCCACACTTGGGATTAAGCCATAAGGTATGATATCTACGATTTTAGAAGATGAAGATAGTGCTAATCTTTTAAAATGAATCATGAAGCAGTTGTTAAAAGTGACAAATCTCTGTCTCACTACTCTATACTCGTCAAAAATTTTGGAGCAAGTGTCGGATTTGCTCAAGAGTGACGAAGAGTACCACCGTGAAGGGGCCTTGCCTCATCACGGTGGGCACGAACCCCTTGTACAGAGCCATCGGCCCTTCCGCCTCCACCGTCTTCATGGCACAGTCGAGAGCGCCTCTGTACTGTGCTTCTTGCCCAGCCTCCGTCTTCATGTTCATCACCCTCGTCTTGATCACGTCTATGGGATTCGACGCCACCGCCGCAACCACGCCTGCCGCGCAGCTCGCCGTCACATGCGTGGCTATCCCATCCTTCATCACCCCCCTCTCTATCAAGCATTCCTTGGCTTGATCATACGTCGCTAGCTGCGACGCCGTCACCACCATCGCCCTCTGCACCGTCAGGGCCGAACCTCTCCACAGAGATGTAACCCCTTCTTGCTTCACCATTCTCGCCAATGCGTCTGCCACACCTTTGTAGTTCCGTCTTTCGTGGAAGGGAAGCCGCCCGTCCGCCTGCATGCGCACCATGGCCACATCCGCGGGATTGCCCACGGCAGCGCCGACGGCTCCCCCCACCAGGCCGGCAGCGATTTTTTTGACAACGGGAAAGCCCCCTTCCGCAGGGGGTTTGCTCCATTTTTGTTTCAGGACCTCGTACAGGCCCAGCCGCGTGGTGGAGTAGAGGGCCTGCCTCAAAACCGTGGCGGAAATGCCCGAGAAGAGAGCATGGAGACCTTCGGTGTGGGCGATTCGGAAGCCAACGGCGATGGGGCCGGCGGGGGTGCTGACGACGGGGCTGGAGGAGGAAACGAGAGCGAGAGCGGGCTGAAGGGCGACCTCGCCCTGGAGCTGCATTCGGACCTTGATGAGGTCGAGGGGATGGGTGGAGCAACCAGCAACGATGGAGGCGAGGCCACCTTCCAAAAATCCCTTAAGGCCCATGGCGGAATGAATGTGAGGAGAGGGGGAGGGTCGGGGACGTAATAAAGAGGGGAAGTAGCAGGATGGATAAAGAGGAAGGCGAGCTGCTGCAATGCGGAACAAGGGAAAGGGGTAGAATATCTATATATACGTGGTTGGTGGGTTGACGAGGTCGTGGAGAAAAGAACCTTCCCCGGGCTTCCGCAGTTCAACGCGTTTCTTTTGTGTTCTTCTTCCGGGAAAACAGGCTGAAACGGCCTTTTGGTGTGCCCCGCTCGCTTTCGAGGACTCGCCGCCGCCCTTGACGGCCAGGCTCCCAGCTCTCCCTAGGTCTTTTCCTTAGGACCTTCGAGGGCGTTCCCACGAAAGAGCTTTGCTCATCCGAAATTCATGGAGGAGCAAAAAATAGGGTGCTCCGGCGAAATTCGCCAAGTGTAGCGGGCTGGAGAAGGCAACCACTAACTTCGAGAATTTCCACGAAGTTAAGGCATTCCATCCGTTGCGAAGCTTCTTCAACCATTAGCTTTAATACATTTCAACGAAACTGCTTTAGCCATCAGCAAAAAAATTGCTTTGTCCAAGTTGTTGAGACACGAGGGAACAGGTGAAGATTACGGGAGAGGTTTCTTTCTCCTATTTATCTACATATACGCGGGAATGTGCTCTTATTGAAAATTTGCACGTTTTGAAAATTTGCCAAGTTTGTATTTTGAAATTAAAATGTTAATCTCCAAATTTGACCATTCAAAATAATAATAATAATAATAATTGGCCGTTCACATGACATTAAACCTCAATTTTTCATGAATAATGGATTGCACGGGCCTCGAGGGAGCACCTTCCAATCAAGATCCCTTAACAATCGAAAAAAGGGTAGCTCTAAGTACACTTAGACTAGAAATCACTCACCTAACCGACAATTTAAAGCAACACCATTGTCAATTATTTGCATAATATTTCCACCTTAGAAGAAACATGTGAAAGGGGCCCTTTTTAAAGAAATTAGACTAAAATGAGCCAAAAAATCCATACCTCTGCAAAACCAAAATATTAAAAAAATCCAAAGAATGAGATGATTTTCAAAAGAAACTCAGTTCAACATAATCAAATGAAAAGGTAATTGAGCTATTATTGGAAGTAAAGATGATAAACTATATTTCAAAATAAAACAAACCATTGAACTGAGTGCTCATTAGTAAGTAACAACAAAATGTATTTCAATACACTTTCAAGATTGACTACTCTTCATTAGTTTCTAGAGCATCACTATCATTGGTTATGACTGGTTTCATCCCAGATGAAGTGGAAGTAGAATCTTCCTCTGCACTAACATTGTCTTCTTCCCGATGAAGACCATGACTTACGGCTTTATGCAATGTTATCATTTTTAATTAAGTCTATTTTAGTAACTCATTTCTTCATTGCTTAAAACGATTCCTAGAATATTTTCATTTTTTATTATTTATAAATTATGTCCATGGTAATAAGTCATCATTTCAATAATATTAAGTGTCAAATTCTCATTTACATAATAGTGAAACATTAAGAGCTCATAAGCTATAGGTTAACCTTATGTCAAACCTCATGTTAATGTATGAACTTTATGTTTGGACATTAAGTTGAAGGCTCATCTTGATGTTACACGTCAGCTTCAAGGTTCAACTCAATGTGTGAACATCAAGACATCGAGTTGAAGGTTCAACTTGATGTTAAATCCTTCAATTCGATGTTGGACACTGAGTTTAGGCTTCAACTTGATGTTCAACTTCAAGTTCAAGCTTGAACTCAATGTTCGGCATCGAGTTCAAGCTTCAACTTGACGTTTGACATCAAGTTCAAGCTTCAACTTGATGTTCGACATCGAATTCAAGCTTCAACTCGATGTCCAATGTTAAATGCAAGATTCAACCTCGGGGGGTTCACTATGTATAAACCATCCATATCACGTGTGTTCAAGGACTATTTGTAATTTCCCTTATCTGTAAATTCTTCACTAATAAAATGTACCCTTTTTCTATACAAATCTGTAAAATTTTCCCAAAATTATATTAAAAACTTCCTTACGTATATTAATTTGTGTTTTAGATATTAAAAATATCCTTTTGTTGAACTCACGTGATAGGGTTACATATGATGACTGACCCCCCTGAGGATTCAACTTGATGTCGAACATCGAGTTCTTCCTTGTATGCAGTTTCAAACATTAAGAAAATGCAGTCGCTAGCTTCATAAAGCTTTAGCTTCAATTAAGAAGGCTCACTGCCTTGGCCCTTAGAAAATCATATGCCTATATTCCCTGGATGGAGCATGGAGGATGTGGGCCTAAGAGATAGGGAACTAAGGGGATGGCCTGAAGTAAAGGTTAGGTGTGAAAGCAATTTATTTTTTAGTTTTGCATCAAGTTAACCTCCAACTCGATGTTTTGCATGGAGTTGGTGGAGCTTAATTCGATGCAAAAGTGAAAAATAAAGTACATTCACACCCACCTTTCATTTTTTTGCATGCTTTTTCTTATTCCTCCCTCTTGCACTTCCTTCAACCTTGCCCTCCTCCTCCTTGCCATCCCCCTACTGCTGTGAATCTTTAGTCTCAGTTGTAGCACTTCCTTGCTAAATCCAACCACTATGCTGGGCTCTTTTCTAGCCATCATCTAAGATCTAGATGTGCGTTTAGGGATGCGTAGCTAGTGTGTGAGGCAACTTATAGAAATATAGATTTGCAAGCCTAGCTTTCAAACTTTCAAGTTGAGGATTGATGAAAAGTGTGGATGGCAATGGATTATTGAGGGATTATTATGCTATTTCCTTGTTGGAGAGGTGCCCTTAGTGATATATCATATGCAAAGGGACTTTAAAGTATGTCAAAGATCAAGTTAATATTCAACCTGATGTTTTTTCCATCAAGTTGAAGGCTCGAGCTAGTGTTATGATATCGACTTCTCCTCACCTTATATGCTTTTGTGAAGGTGCAATCGGCTTATTCATGCGGCTCTCTATTCTATAGGTGTCATATATCACATATACATGGCGCTTCATGGCAAACAATCACAACACCATAGAATTGGGGTGATAGAAATGACCAACCTCTGTATAAATTTGCAAGAACTCCGAATCACATTTTAGAACATGAAAGGCAAGACAAAACCTTGTACGTTGGGTCCTACATTGCTTGAATGTTTAGTAAAAAGACTTCACAATTCCTTATATTTCAAGTTTCCGATGCCAAGAAGTCAAATTACAAGATTAACAGATGCAGAATGTGAGAAAGTTGGTCAACAAAAAGAAGAATTGAGATTTTGCTAAGATTGCAATTTATGGGGAGCGCATGCTCAAGAGCACTTGACAAAAAATACCAAAAGATGAAAGATGGCAAAAAATCAACATGTTGTTATGCAAGGAGTAGAATATAGATTGATGCTCCTTGACATCATCTTGTGGGACATTGTGAGCTAAGGCCACTAGCTATCGTGTCTTAAAGCTTCTTGAAATTCGCACGCAATAAGCCCAATGTATCCAGCATTCGTTCAAGTCTTTGTATAGACATGATCCATCATTTTTTCCTTTTCTTGACAATGATTCACGCATTGAAATCACAACTGCCCATATGAATTTGGCATAGCTGTGGCCCATCAACAACCTTCACGAGCTAGTTGCGTACGTTTCACTTCTTTTGCATGCCACCAAAGAAACTCTTTCAACAATGCATTATACCACTAGTGAGGCCCAATCTAGAATCTACGAAGGGAAAGCAGCCCAAAAAAGGACTTGAATAGCTCGTCCAAAAGGAATGCCCATTAATTTTCTTGAGACGATGCAAAAATCCATGGATAATAGCTATTGCCTATGTGACCCAACACCCTTGATGGATCAGATGAGCACTTTTGTAGCAATAGAGCATGGAGGTAAGTCATAGGAGTATCCCTAAAATGATTGTATGGATAGCTTTCCTCCACGATACCTAAATGCATGTAGAGGCTTAAAATTATCAAAGATGTGGGTTCTGAGGCTTGGAATGAAGGGAAAATATGGATGCTAGAAAGACAGTAGCATTAGACCTACTTCACAAAGAAAGTTTTGGGTTGCATGGGAAGAGGAGATAGATCTTAAAATTCAAGACACATTGGTAGTAGAAGGTTTGCTAATGAGGATTTGTGAACAATATTTGCAAAGGACATCAAATAAGAGTGCTCTTGACTTGGCCAACAAAGTGACATCTCTTTTGAAATCACCTCCATCACTTAGGTTGGCATGTGGAGGTAGACCACCTCACTGACCTATATAGGCTGGCTTGTTACCGTTTCCTCACATACATGTAACTTTCAAGGCAGAATTTTTATAGTTTAGGAGAAGCTAAGTGAACAAATTTGGAGAGAGGAGAGGAGAAGAGTGGAGATGAGGCGAGAGGGCACAACTAGAAAGCACACCATAAATTACTAACTGTACATTAGCATTAGTTAAAAAGAATGAACATGTCCATATGTTGTATCATCTAAGATGCAAGTTCTTGTCTAGAAGCAACATGGGTACCATCATTCCTTTGTAGAAGATATCCTTTATTGTGACTTGTAGATATGGCAACTTCTTATGTACGTCCTTGTCATCAGCACCCCTTTGCCTAGAACGTCTTCTAGCTCTTGATACATCTTCCTCTAAATCTTGCAGTCATTTAATAGCTTTGCAATGGCCCATTTCAATAGCTACACCATCGTGTCAAGACCTAAAATATAATGGGTGGCAAAAGTCGCTCAATTAGCAAATAAAACACGGTCATCTTGCTTGCTCTTATGATGTTATTATTCTCAACTCACTCTAACCTCTTACATTTACCTTTTGCAGAGTAGAAGTAGAGCATTCATCTCACTAACATCTTCATTCGGCTTAGCACCAATGACGTGGTCAATACCAAATTTCTTTGCAAATTTTTTTTTTTAAATGGTATATTTTGCATAGTTAAAAACTAAAAACTTGATAAAGTCATGCATTTTTCAAACATCATGCCTACAAATTAACAAGGAATTCCACTATATCACAAAATATCTTTCTATTTTTTGTATTCTCAAAGTCTAAAAGTTTTTTCCTTCCCTTAACCTTTGTATTTCTCTTGAAAAAAAGCTTTTATTATCTTAGGTGATTGCACTTGATAGCATGTTCTACTCATTATTGTCCAAACACGACTTTTCATAACTTGGCTTTTTTGACAACAAAAATGAACTCAAAAGGCCCCAAACCCCTAAAAACAACTTCAAACATGGGTACCTTCAGGCTTCTAGAGATTGTTTGGAAAACCCCAGATGGGAAAGCATGCACCTGTCCTCTCAGCGGATGATATCAATGACTTGGCAGACTCTTGATCAATGATATTATTGGCCAATTGGTTGATGATATCATCAAATGAAATGTGCATTAGTCGATGGTATCAGCAACCAAGAGTGCGTCATTGATCAAGAGCCGGGCGCATGTTTTCCCATATGGGGTTTTTCAAAAAATCTTCGGAAGGTACTCATGTTTATAGTCATATTTAGGTTTTGAGGGCTTTTGAGCTCATTTTTTATGTTATAAGAGCAAAATTATGCATCTACAAAAACTTCCAAATTTTTCCAAATAATTTACAACTTTTAAAGATTTTGGCTCGCTCAGTCAATGATATCATTGACCAAGAATATAGCTTGGTCACATATAGCAAAATAAAGGTAGAGCTTAGGCCGTGATATCATTGACTGAACAATCGGGTTAGACATTTTTCTATATGTATGTCAATTAGCACAAGCGGGGCAATTCCCAAAGGGGACACAATGCATAACATTATCCCAAAAGATTCCAAAGACATTGATTGGATCCAGTGCACAACTTGAAGTTGAGACACGCCATGCAAGAAAGAGGGTAGTGTCTCAACTTGGCTACGTTGACTCAGAGAATATTCTAGACTTGGATTGTTTGGGGGAGGAAGGCTCTTACAACTTCTACTCCACAAATCTTTAGCTCTAGTGCATTTGAAGGTATAGGATCCGAGGATGAGTATTGTTCTTTTAAGGATCAATGAGGGTCCATATTGTAATGGTTTTGATACATTATTTTATTTTATGAGTTTTTGGTATTCTAAGTAAAGGTTTTTATGCTTATTTTCTGAAATACCTTTGTTGACAAATTTTTAAAAAAGATGGCTTTCACGTCTTTTGTCAAAAGTCATTGTGCAAAATAGCCATATTTAAAAAAATCTGTGAAATTCACACAAAAAAAAGGGAACCTTTGGAATATTCCCCTATTATAGTTCTCAAATTGGATGCTACACTGTTACGAGTGGGTTGCTTACTTTTATGCTCTGTATTAAAAACATCCCTAAGCATTGCCTGCCTAGGGAGATTGGCATTTCTCATTAATGCTCTCAAAAATAGCCTCACAAAAGAAAATTATTGGCCTACCTTGTGTTTAAAGCCCATGACCCATTGACCATGTTAAGTTTGTGGATCTATACATATGTTGAATCATCTAGAAAATATTAGTATCCTCTATACATCATCTAGATAAATGCACGTCTAGGTAAGAACTTCACCTTACTAGGGCACCCAAGTACCACGGGGGATTCACTAGTAGTAATAAGGAGACGTCACCTGCGTGCAATAAATATATGAAAATTCCCCTTATCTACCCCCTATTTACGGGACCTTACATTATAAAATGTACCTTTCTATATATAAGCCCCCTAACTTACACTCACGTGGTACTATACGATAAACCCTAGTGGATCCCCCCGGCAAAGTACTTAGGGTTGAGGATTCATATCAACATCCTGTTTGATATTGTGCATAACACTAACACAAAAGAGTACTAAAAAGGAAAGTGTTGGAAAACCTAACCCTAACCCTAAATAGGTTTGTATATATTCATGTTTTTCAACTTAAACTAGTGTACATTAGTCATTTGTTGTGTGCTCTCTACCTGCGCCCTCTCTCATATCTCCACTCTTCTCCTCTCCTCTCTCCATATTTCTTCATGGTATCAAATCTCCATTTCCTTCCGTTGAGGCATTGTGATCAGTATGAGAGTGTGAGAGATAGAGAGATTTGAGAGATAAGGAGTTCTTTCACTTCTATTGAGTGATAGAAAATTTCTATCCATTGAGAGAATTTTTGTCTGTATTTCATGAGAGGTTCATGATTCATTCCTTTCTAAGAGAGAGTGAGATATGTTCATTTTTCTCATTCTTCCATGAGAGAGTGATCTTCTGTGAGACTGAGTTGGAGAGTGGGATCATCTTGTATCCTCTTTGTTTGAAAGTGTCGTTTGAATTCTGTTTAAAGTAGGTCCCATGTGGCGCATTCTTCCATGAGAAGGTCTAGGTACCATTCAGACGCTTCATCAGTTAAGGCCATGGGAAACCAAGCCACCTTGGTTTCATGGGATTGATCTCCACCTGCACGGCATGCGGCATCAAAATGCTGGAGGATACGGGCTGGGTCTCCCCTACCATTATATTTGGGAAGTTCCCAAGGGGCGTCGGCCTTGATTGTTGTTATTTCTTCGATTGAAGAAATTGTCAGCCTCTACATCGAGGTCGATATCCCCATCATTGTCATGACGGTGACCAGCCATGTTGGGGCGTGGAGGAGTTAGAGGGAGTGGTTGAATCTCAGGGGGGGATTCGAGGTAGAGGATTGGCGAGGGTGGTTGTTGCAGTGGAGTTATATGCAGATGTGGCGAGTGTTGGAATTGAAGGCATTGGCCGAAACGTAGCTGCATGCAGATTGGGCTAGATTTGCCAAGGGTATCTCTGCTACAAGTGCGGGTGTGGATGTAGTGTTGTTGGGAGGGTTAGAGTGGTGTTAGTTTGTGTAGGCACCGTCGTGTTAATAATGTGTCTAAGATTGTCCCACATGTGTAGGGAAATGTGCCAGTGCAGACGAATCGTTAATCGGAGGTCACGGCATGAAGATATGATCGAATTTATATTATACGAGGCCCACACAGGGGCACGAATGAACGAGTGCTAGGGATGTTGAAATGGTGTGCAATGGGCTGGAAAAATACCTCGTAGCGTGGTGTTTTTGTGTGTGAAATCTGGGTTCAAAAGGGGTTTAGTTTGGGTCCCAAATGGATGAGTTATGAGGGGTTAAAGTAGGGGTAAAATTGGCCTTGGGGGGGGTCCTAAAGGTGGTGTGAATGGACTTGAATTCCAACTGAGGGGTTGGAACCAAGTTAATCCCGTTAGGTTAACTAACCTATTTGTCTAGTTAGATGCCTAACAGTTAGTCAACCTAACCTAGTTAATGTTAAAATGACCAGAGTTAGTACAACTAACCTAGTTAGGGTAACTAACTAACAGTTATACTAACTGAGCTAAGGTTAAAACTAACCTAATGTAGGTTAATACTAACCTAACTGAATGCACTAACTACAGTTAATGACTAACTGAAGGTTAGTTATCTAACCTAAGGTAAACTAAACCTAGGTTAGACTAACCAAACCTTCATGTGCCTAACCTAACCTAGGTTAGGTTAATCCTAGGGTTACGTTAGGGCTTTTTTTTTTAATTTAAGACTCAGTTCGGGGGCGCCCCCGATGGCGGCACGGCGAGGGGGGGGTGTTTACGAGGGCGGCGGGGGGAAGAGGGGAGGGGGCAAGGGGGGAGATGAGAGGGGGGCGGGGCAGTGGGCGGGGGGTGAGGGCGGGGGGTGAGAGGAGAGGGGGTGAGGGCGGGGGGTGAGAGGAGAGGGGGGTCGGGCGGGACGGGGCGGGGCGGCATCGCCGCAGGTCGCCATTGGGCGACGGGTGGGGGTGGCGGGCGAGGTGAGAGGGGAGGGGGGCGGGGCGACGAACGACGCTGCTGTGGGGCAGCGCTACACGGTGCCGCTGCGTTGGAGGGCAGGGCTAAGCAGGTGGGTCGATGGCGCTGTTGCTGGCGGGGCGAGCAGGCACGCCACTGGCGTGCGGGGCGGGGTACGGGGTGTGGGGGGGGCAGAGAGGGGGAGGAGTGGTAGAGAGAGGGGGGGTAAGGGGGAGAGCAGAGAGGGGGAAGGTAGAGAGAGGGGGGGTAAGGGGAAGAGAGAGAGAGTGAGAGAGAGAGAGAGAAGAAGGAGAGAGAAAAGAAAGAGAGAGAGAGAGAGTAAGTGAGAGAGAAAGATAGAGAGAGATAAAGAGAGTTAGAGAGAGTGAGAGAAAGAGAGAGAGCAAGAGAGAGAGAGTGAGAGAGAGAAAAATAGAGAGAGATATATATATATATAAAGAGAGCGTGCGGGGTGGCTCTATAGAGCGCCGCCACGGGGCGGGGTATGGGGGGTGGGGAGGGGGGGGGCAGAGAGGGGGAGGAGTGGTAGAGAGAGGGGGGGTAAGGGGAAGAGAGAGAGAGAGAGAGAGAAGAAAGAGAGAGAAAAGAAAGAGAGAGAGTGAGAGAGAAAAATATAGAGAGATGAAGAGAGTTAGAGAGAGTGAGAGAAAGAGAGAGAGCAAGAGAGAGAGTGTGAGAGAGAGAAAAATAGAGAGATATATATATATATATAAAGAGAGTGAGAGAGAGTGAGAGAGAAAGGTAGAGAGAGATAAAGAGAGTTAGAGAGAGTGAGAGAAAGAGAGAGAGCAAGAGAGAGAGAGTGAGAGAGAGAAAAATAGAGAGAAAGAGAGAGAAAGAGAGAGAGTAAGAGAGAGAGAGAAAGAGAGAGAGTGTGTGAGAAAGAAAGAGAAAGAGTAAGAGAGAGAGTGAAAGTGAGAGAGAAAGAGAGAGAGAGAGAGAGAGAGAGAGAGAGAGAGAGTGAGAGAGAGAGAGAAAGAGGGAGGTGGTGGTGTGGGAGGGGGGTGGTGGAGATGGAGGGGGGAGGGGGGAGGGGGAGGGGGTGGTAGAGATGGAGGGGGGAGGGGGAGGTGGAGATGGAGAGGGGGGGGGGGGAGGTGGAGATGGAGGGGGGAAGGGGAGGCGTTGGTGGAAATGGAGGGGGGAGGGGGAGGTGGAGCTGGAGGGGGGAGGGGGAGGGGGAGGTGGAGATGGAGGGGGGAGGGGGAGGGGGAGGGGGTGGTGGAGATGGAGGGGGGAAGGGGGAGGGGGTGGTGGAGATGCAAGGGGGAGGGAGAGGGGGAGGGGGAGGTGGAGATGGAGGGGAGAGGGGGAGGTGGAGGTGGAGATGGAGAGGGGAGGGGGAGGGGGAGGGGGTGGCAGAGACGGAGGGGGGAGGGGGAGGTGGAGATGGAGGGGGGAGGGGGAGGGGGTGGTGGAAATGGAGGGGCGAGGGGGAGGGGGGAAGGGGGAGGGGGAGGTGGATATGGAGGGGGAGGGGGAGGGGGGAGGGGGGAAGGGGGAGGGGGAGGTGGAGATGGAGGGGGGAGGGGGAGGGGGAGGTGGATATGGAGGGGGAGGTGGAGATGGAGGGGGGAGGGGGAGGGGGAGGTGGAGATGGAGGGGGATGGGGATGGGGAGGGGGAGGTGGAGATGGAGGGGGGAGGGGGAGGGGGAGGTGGAAATGGAAAGGGGAGGGGGAGGGGGGTGGTGGAAATGGGAGCAGGGGAAAAAAAGGAGAGAAGAAATAAAAAACTTCACAAACGAAAATCGAAAGGGAGGGAGAGGTGGTCACCTGAACCCTCTCCAAGTCTTTCTCGATGTAACGGGATTGTTGAGGAACAATGGACGGTGGGTGGATGGCTGGGTTATCGCTGCAAGATAGGCTCAAAGTCACTTACAATGTGAGGATGGGAGTAAGGTGGTCGTCGATGGAGAGGGAGGAGTGTCTTGCATAGGGCTCAGAATGAAGAAGAGAATGGAGGCAAAATGTGAAAGATGAAGAATGAGGGGGTGGAGTTGGTTTTTATAGGATTTGAGTTTAGGTTTAGGGTTTAACCCTAAACTCTTCCCGAGCCATAACTCTTTATGGATAGCTCGATTTTCTTTTCTACAAAAAGGTAAAATGATCGAAATTGCAAGCTCAACGCATTCGTGTCAACTACCTAGCCTGATTATTTATCATGTGGTTTCTATTTAAGAAATAAAGAAAATTTCTTAAGGTAGTAACCCAAGGTTGATACTTGGGGTAGATATGTTTGGCTAGAAATGGAAAAAAAATTTTACTCTCCTTGCCCTTGGGTGTTATTTTTGTGAAAGTTCGAAGTAGTTTGTTTTCTACACATACCTATGTATGTTTACTCTTACTTGAGATGCTAGTCTCCCCAGCAGTAGCGCCAAATGTTTGCTCTTTCCTATTGCTTTCGTAGGAAGAGCTGGGTTCTCTCAGTATGCAGGGTTCCGAGGCTTTTTGTCACCTACAGATATAATGGGGTTGTCGTTGTAGTATATGTGTAGCTTAGGACCTCGAGTCATGTTCCAGTGAGAGATGTAGGCTTAAGTGTGGTAAGCAAACAAAGTGCATGCATGTGTAAAGGGAACATGAATCATCATGGTTGCGGTAATGAAGGCTTTCGCCTTCTTTGGGGGTTGTAGGGTTTAGGAGGAGTTTAAGGCTTAGAAGGAGGTTCCAGGGTTAGAAGGAGGTTCCAGGGTTTAGAAGGAGTTCCAGGGTTTAGAAGGAGGTTCCAGGTTTTAGAACGAGTTCTAGGGTTTAGAAGGAGGTTCCAGGGTTTAGAAGGAGTCCAGGGTTAGAAGGAGGATCCAAGGTTCAGAAGGAGGTTCCACGGTTAGAAGGAGGTTCCAGGGTTTAGGAGTTCCAGGGTTTAGAAGGAGGTTCCAGGGTTTAGAAGGAGTCCACGGCTAGAAGGAGTCCAGGGTTAGGAAGAGGATCCAAGGTTCAAGGTAGAGTACATGGTGGAGAACTCGTCTCCCTCGTAGATCATGGAGTTTAAGGGTTGAGGAACAAAGGGTTTAGGGGGACCATAGGAGTGGGAGAGGAAGAAGGTGTAAGAGCATGGAGAAAAGAAGAGAGAGGAGGGAGGAGGAGGAGGGAGGAGGAGGAGAGAGGAGGAGGAGGAGGAGGGAGGAGGAGGGAGGAGGAGGAGAGGGAGAGGATGGGTTGCAAGGTTGGAGGTTAGGACATGCTTTTGGACGTGGAGTGCAAGGAAGCATGGACACTTGAGACAAATGCTTGGAATACCAAAGTAGACTCAACACAATGCCCCAAAGAGTATGGGCTTCATTCCATTATGGGGTATTTATACAAGTTGGAGAGCTTCTCTCTCTGCATGTAGGAATTGTAACACAAAGTTGTAACACAAAGTTGTATCACGAAGTTGTAACACAAAGTTGTAACATAAAGTTGTATCACAAAGTTGTAACACAAAGTTGAAGTCATATGTAGAAGTTGTAACACAAAGTTGTATCACAAAGTTGTAACACATTCTCTTTCTACATGTAGAAGTTGTAACACAAAGTTGTATCACAAAGTTGTAACACATTCTCTTTCTACATGTAGAAGTCGTATGTAGAAGTCGTAACACAAAGTTGTATCACAAAGTTGTAACACATTCTCTTTCTATAAGGGGTAAGTTATTAGGAAGAAGGTGTTAGTAGGGATTGATGTAAGATCCTACTGGTGTTAGTGTTAGCAGAGTAAGTAAAGTGCATTATCATGCTCCTCTTAAGTCCCATATTTGATTGGAGTGGGACTTCTAAAGGATTCTCATGAGCCTATGTATTTGACATGCCATGTTTGAATGTCTGGAGTTGTGCATCAATGGCAAATATGGAGGCTCAAACTAGCCTAAAGAACCAACCATACATTGATATCTTGTAGCACCTTAGGCCCAATGGATTGCCTTTGGGAGACCAAATAAGCTAGTAGCCCCAAGCCTTTGTGAAAGGTCATAAGGATCACCAAAACTGGAATGTAAGGTTTAACACTTTTTATTTGCTATATTTGTTGTTAAAGGTTTCAAATATACTTTTTATTTTTTATTTCAAGTTTTTTTTCCCCACTTCTTTTGGAGAATGGAACTAGTGTCATCATTACACAAAAGAGAGAGTGGAAAAGTGCCATTCTTACTCTACTCTCTTAGAAGAATGACACTAGTGCCATTCTTCATGAAGTGTAGAGTAAGAATGGCATTAGTGCCACTCTTTATGTTGCCACCACTCTCTATATGTAAATGGAGAGCAAGAGTGGTACTACTCCCATTCTTCATTACGCCTAGTTTGTCTAAAGAGGTTTGTACTACTGCCATTCTTCATTAGATTCTTATTCGCCCCAACACTCAATACTTGAGGGAATTTTCTCATAAGAGACGCACCACAAGGGCACCACAAAGGGAAGCCTTTCCAGTAAGGAAGAGTGGCTTCCATATTGGCCATTGAGCTCAATTTACTCATCAATGGCCAATATGGAGGCTCAAACTATCCTAAAGAACCAACAATACATTGATATCTTATAGCACCTTAGGCCCAATGGGTTGCCTTTCTGAGGCCAAATAAGCTAGCCCCAAGCCTTTGTGAAAGGTCATAAGGATCACCAAAACTAGAATGTAAGGTTTAATACTTTATATTTGCTATATTTTTTGTTAAAGGTTTCAAATATACTTTTCATTTTTTATTTCAAGTTTGTTTTTCCCACTTCTTTTGGAGAATGGAACTAGTGACGTCATTACACAAAAGAGAGAGTGGAAAAGTGCCATTCTTGCTCTACTCTCTTAGAAGAATGACACTAGTGCCATTCTTCATAAAGTGTAGAGTAAGAATGGCATCAATGCCACTCTTTATGATGCCACCACTCTCTATACAATAGAGAGATAGAGTGGTACTATTGCCATTCTTCATTACCCCTAATTTTTCTATAGTTTGTCTAAAGAGGTTGGGACTACTGCCATTCTTCATTAGCCCTAGTTTTTCTATAGAAGTTGGATTTGAACTCATAAGTTACATGTATTGATTATAATTTTCCCTTAACTTTTTTCATAATCTCGTTTCAATTTCCAATGTGTCTATGGGTGCCAACTTTTCCACCAAGGACACCCATTTGGCATTCGTGCCGGGGGGAGATCATCAATCAATGATATGAGGAACTTATTAGGGTTCAATGAGGGTTGGATGACGATAGTGTCACAATCTTGATCCAAGAGGAGATAGAGTCAGGTGACATTGTACTCATCAAGTCTAAACAAGATAAACACACTATTAAAAAATGTTGGACTTTTCTAAAGTCCAATTTCAAACCTGGACTAAAGAAAAATCCAAAAATCACGAATACACTCCTAATGCAGTTTTTAAAGCTAACTTTAAAAGCAAAGTTTAGTGAAAGTACCACCTACTTGCTATTACTACACTCCCAATGCAATTTTTAAAGATTAACCATATATTTCTATATTTCAAATTATGCTAAAGTCAGAAAACTTTTCATGAACACTGTACTTTCTATAAATTATTTAGAACGGGTGACGAATTCTCTTAGAAAGGTGGTGTACATACACACCTTCTTGGTGTAGAAATACACCCTTAATGGAAGACCAATTCTCTTTGAAAGGTGGAAAATACCACCTACTTGCTATTACTACACTCCCAATGCAATTTCAAATTATGCTAAAGTTTGAAAACTTTTCATGAACATTGTATTTTCTATCGATTCTTAAGAACAGATGACTTGTGTACATATACACCTTCTTGGTGTAGAAATACACCCTTAAATGAAAGACCAATTCTCTTGGAAAGGTGGTGTACATATAAACCTTACTATATAAATACATCCCTGAATACAAAGTCAAATTAATAAGAAAGGGATATAACATTAATGAGAGTAAAGACATCAAACAAATGAAAAACAACGTATGTGATTATAATGGAACCAAAATATATTGTTTTATTCCAAATTTTCTTTTACATCAAAGATCAAAGCAAGGGCCCATTCTACAAAGTCCTGACTAATACAAAATACGTTATTTTACTCCAAAATCTCTTTTACATTGAATATTTAAAGCTCTTTCTCTTAAGTACCAAGCATAGGCCCTTGACGAATAGGCTTCTCTAGGTGCTTTGGAGGATTAGGATCCTCAATAGTCTGCTCTGGAGGATTAGGATCCTCACCAGTCTTCTCTGGAGGATTACGATCCTTGCCAGTCTTTAAGCTTTCAAGATTAGCCTCTTTTCTTAGTATCCCACATGCTCCATTTTATTGACCTTGAGGGTTAGGATCCTCGGCAATGTTCTTGCTTTTAGTTTCAGTAAGATATTTTTAATTAAACGTGGCTAGTTAAATTAAGTTTAATTAAGGGGGGCCTAAGTGGGGGTTAAGGGGGGGGCTAAGGGGCACCTAAGGGAGAAAAAAAATCATAAACTAGATGCAGCAATGGTGGACTATCGAAAGCCGAAGCACCCTGAATTGATAGATGAGATGGTATCCCACCTGTTGAATGATGCATGTATGGTAGCATTGTATCGAATGGGTTTTGCAGCTAAAAAACTACTAGGCCAAGGTATGAATGTAAATATCATTGATACCCCCCATCAAGTACTGTATTTTGACACACTTTACAGTTGCACTGTGGTCTTTGAAGATAAAAATTTCAAAGAAGAGAGAGGAGATAAAGAAGGTATTCACTCAAAGGCTGATGACTCTAGTGCAAGTAATGAGGAGGTGGATAGCTCTTCATCTAGTTGGGAGCACATGCTTGAATTGGGCACAAAGATGAATAGTGATTTAGTATTAGAGAGAGCAAAGGAGGTTCCACTCATCATATGTGAGGGCCAGAGGAAAATAGTCCATCACATCATATGCAAAGGGCACGAAGATGAACAGCGATTTAGTATTAGAGAGAGCAAAGGAGGTTCCACTCATCATACACGAGGGCCAGAGGAAAGTAGTCCATCATGTCGTAGGCAAAGGGAATGCTATAGAGTGGAAAGTGTAGAGAAATTAAAACCCTGTAAGCCACCCAAAGTCTTAGATGGTAGCCAGGGAACTGGAGCAGCTAGGATCGAACAATCCATTTAAGTCATGTGCAA
The DNA here is from genome assembly GCF_047967505.1 of Dipteris shenzhenensis. Lineage (NCBI taxonomy): Eukaryota > Viridiplantae > Streptophyta > Polypodiopsida > Gleicheniales > Dipteridaceae > Dipteris > Dipteris shenzhenensis. The sequence continues at coordinate 30,304,216 of NC_141604.1, forward strand.
GATGCTAGATTGTTTTATGCCTCTTAGAGAGAGGAAGCCATTGTGCATGTCAAAAAGTCCATGTGCATTACCATTGATGGCATGGATTAGAATACAACAGCAAATTTACCAAGGTATAGACCTATCCCACCAGCATTGGAGGGTAAATGTGGACTAAAAACACACTTGTGTGGAGTATTAGTGCATGGATTTTGACTCTTTTGTGATGTATGGATTGAATGTTTGCATGAACACGATAGTAAGCACGAAAGGTCAGAGATACACATGGATGTTTACCTTGCACCTTGTGTATACAGGATGAACCTGTCAGAGAGAAAACAAGAATATATATATATTTGGTTTAAGCTCTATGATGGTTGGTTTGAAAATATTTGAAGAAGTGGAAGCGGGTTTCCTTCTTGTTGGCCATACACACGAAGACATTGATCAAATATTTAGTATTATCTCTGGCGAGTTGAAGTCAAGGGATGTTCTGACATTGGAGGACATGACATCTCAAATTGGGGAAAATTTTGGAGGCTCTCGAAAGAAGGAATCAAAAGTGGCTATCTTAGAGAGAATGGTTGATTGGAGAGCATTCATAGAGTCACATTTAAAAAGAGGAGATGATGCATTAATATGGAACACAAATCCACACTATTTTTGGTTTAGTATGCATAATGATATTCTAGTGATGCAATAAAAGCACTACTCAGTGGATGGAAAAAATTTATGGAGTGAGCCATATGCTTTATTACAAAGAATAACTCCATTGGAGGAAACTAGATTTGTTCGTGCAAAGAACAAAGCACTTGAGATAGATGAAATGAAAGGCTTGGAAGCCTTTATTAGACATCTTCAAAGTACGATGCAAAAATATCCTAAACAGAAAATAAAAAATGGGGAGATAATCAAGTCAATTGAGGCACTTGTCAAATCTTTACGAAAACAAGAAAACGTAATGAGCATTGAATACTCTGAATCTTTCTCGCTATAACAAGCTATGTCACTGAGATCCACATTGACACAAATATGGTAATAGATGAGGAAGAAGTTGAGCAATGCCTTTTACCTCGAAAATATTATGGTTAGAAGGGGGACAAACCATTACTAGAGTTTGTACCAGAGAATGAGATTGAAGAGGGCATGTTTGTTGCAGTTTGGGTCTAATGTAGATTCAGAGTTAGTGGATGAACAAGGTAGCACAATTTGGGTGGCAAAGGTTGCTCATCTCGTCATCCCTGTAACATTCAAAGCTTTTTGGTATGAACCAAATTAGTCTCCCCAAAAAATATACAATGAAATAACTTTATGAGGGTTGCTTGCAAAAGAAACATGAATGGATTCCAAATAAAAAATGTTTGACAGACGTGGAAGTGAGTAGCATTATTCATTCCTCAAAATCAAGGACTCGCAGTTATAAAAAGAAGCATGGCTATGATGTTGAAGAATATATCACAATTCCTGATCCTAGGCTTGCACATATTAAACATCATTTGGCTAGGCTTGACCCATCAAGTGAAAATGCAAGATCAGAATCTGATGACTTTGAAAGAGATATATTGTATGTCTTGTTCTCAAAAAAAAGGTGTATCTTTACACCACATTCACATATATTATTCAATCAAATGGTGTATCTATACACCACCTATATATTGAATGCAACAAACTCATTCGGTATATTGGATACTAAGTGGAGGTCCACACCATTTTTAGCTTCATTAGCCCTATTTGTATGGGTGTGATCCATTTTGTTGCAAAACTACCCATGATGTATCAAGTAGAGGTCACAACTTACAACTTTGGCAAATTTTGATGCTTATTATGCCATTTAAGTGTGGCATTTATACATCTAGTGTTCCAAAATACCCAATTTAGGAGTCTATGAAGGGTGTAGGTGGTTCCCATAGAAAGTAGGAGGCTTTAGTATATTTAGTATGGGGCAAGGTGAGTGTAGGACTCATGGTTATTGAAATGGTCTACCAAGAGTGACTCCTACACATTCAAAGATTGCCAAGGAGACGCTGGCCAAGAAGTGATGCTCCAATCATGAGAGGAATTGATTGTTTGAAGCTGTTAAGATTGTTGCTTGTCATCAAGAGCCAAACTTAGCGATAGAGATATGAGCTGTAGCAAGTTATTTACATTCCCTCAACATATGCATGTAGCTCATAGTAGGTCTTACTTATTGCCATTCCCTTAATGTGCAATTGAATGTATGTAGAAGTTTGAAGTAAATGTCTATTTACAACAATATGTTAAGATGGAACCAATTAAAACATTGTCTTATAGTGATCCCTAGGCCTAGCAGGGTGCCCAAGCTTCAGGGAGGCCTCGATTTGCCATTGCAACACTGATCTCATCAGCAAATGGCTCCCACATTTGTTCGATAGATAGATTGCGTGGACTAAGATTGTCAAGTTCTACATTGAGCATGGGAGGAGTAAAGGGGTTGGGTTTTGGCTAGGCTTAACCTAGTATGACACTCTTCTCAGGGTTTCCATTGAAGATTGTGGGATCGGATATCAGCGTGGAAGGCTTGCATGGAGGTAACGTCTTAGCAAGGAGGGAATGGGTTAAAAGGGGATGTGAGTCTAAGAGAATGCATTTGGTGGAGTACCGCGTTCAGGGAAAAAACCTTTTGCATAGCATGATATCAGTAAGCTTGAGGACTGTTTAAAAAGGGGATCAGATGGTGGGAGGATATATAGAACCCGCACGAAGCGTATTGATTCCCTGTTGAGGTGCTCACAGCCAAATTCGCGCTCTCGTTGGTTGAGATGGATCTGCTAAGAGCCGTGATTAAGAGAATACCTGATTACTAGCCCACAAACTGTATAGCATCGCATGACTGGAAGGCAAGGCAATGGAGGGTGGGCAGAACTAAGCTGAACAAAATTTCATCTAAGGCTATCTACGGATGTCCGATGAAGCATTGATGATCTAAATAAACAGATGGCATTTGAGCAGGAAGGTCTCGTGGTGGAGCAGGCGATTCCAGGTTATCTAGAAGGGGAGTCTGTCGGGCAAACCAAGGTACTTGCAATGGAAGTTGATGCTGCAATGGTTGCCTGTGAGAGGTTGGATTGCTAAGTATATCCCCATATCCCCCCTGTGCCCTCTTTGCGGATTGGCTGTGGAAATCGTCAGACACCTTATGTGGAATTGTGTAGTAACTTGAACAGTGCGGATAAAAGTGGAGCAGGCTGTGAGAAACGCCGGTTTCATGAAAGACTTCAAGCTAATGCGGAACTGGAAGCTTGCTCTTTTGGGTGAAGTTGTTGCGATTCCATCAACATTGACTGCGGCTTGGCCTCTTGTTAAGGCGGCAACTCTATTGGTGGTGTGGGAAATTCAGAATCGCCTCTGTTTCCGAGATTTTCATCTCGGTTCTTCTGTGGAATTAGTGGTTTTGTGCGCCACAAATGCGAATCTGATGGACCTAGGGACTCTTTTAGGGGAGAAAGAACTGGTGTTAAGCCATTGTGTGATGTCCATCAGCATGTATCTAGTGCTAGTTTAGCTTCGCAGCGTAAGCCGAGGGCGGTGGCCCATTTTATCGACAAAATTGTTTGGTCTTCGTGGGTCTGACCAACCCTCTCTTCTTTTTGTTAATATAACGGACGCGTTTCAAGATGTTAAGATGATAAGTAGAGTATTGAGGGGCTTCCTATGTTCTTGTGTAAAAGCAAGAGTCTCAATGTAGTTCTTACTTCTCTTTTGTACTTCTGTCACTTTTTATAAGACCCTTGTATTTAGTTTTTGGATCTTTGTCAATTTTTGTGAGACCATTCTATTTGGTTTCCGGTTTTGGTGTTACATCAATGTTTAACATTTCAAACATGTTACAATTTCGCCTCAAGGAAAGATCGCAATTATGTGACCACCTTTGAAAATTTTGGGTCTTGAAAAAACTATACTTAAGGTTTCTATTATGTGTGTGCCTCTTGGAAGCTTTTGGTCTTGAAAAAAAAAAAAACTTTTATAACTAATCAGTCACAAAATGTGGGAGCAGAAAAATGTGAAAGTGACAATGTGCCCTCGAAGGAACAAAGCTCTCGTAATGTGAAAGGGACAAGATTCGTCTTGAAGAACAAATCTCACAAGTCTCTCGAGAAAAGAGGACTGTAAGGTGGTCAAAAATGTTGGAGCAAGCTACGGATTTGCTCGAGAGTAACGAAGAGCACCACCGTGAAGGGGCCTTGTCTCATCACGGTGGGCACGAACCCCTTGTACAGAGCCATCGGCCCTTCTGCCTCCACCGTCTTCATGGCACAGTCGAGAGCGCCTCTGTAAGGTGCTTCTTGCCCCGCCTCCGTCTTCATATTCATCACCCTCGTCTTGATCACGTCTATGGGATTGGATGCCACTGCTGCAACCACGCCTGCCGCGCAGCTCGCCGTCACATGCGTGGCTATCCCATCCTTCATCACCCCCCTCTCTATCAAGCTCTCCTTCGCTTGATCATACGTCGCCAGCTGCGACGCCGTCACCACCATCGCCCTTTGCACCGTGAGGGCGGAGCCCCTCCACAGAGATGTAACACCTTCTTGCTTCACCATCCTGGCCAACGCGTCCGCCACGCCCTTGTAGTTCCTTCTCTCGCTCAAGGGAAGCCGCCCGTCCGCCTGCATCCGCACCATGGCCACGTCTGCTGGGTTGCCCACAGCCGCGCCCACGCCTCCCGCCACCAGGCCCGCAGCGATTTTCTTGAGAACTGGGAACCCCCCTTCGGTCGGCGGTTTGCTCCACTTCTGTTTCAGGACCTCGTACAGGCCCAGCCGCGTGGTGGAGTAGAGAGCCTGCCTCAGAACGGTGGCGGAGACGCCCGAGAAGAGAGCCTGCAGACCTTCGGTGTGGGCGATTCGGAAACCAACAGCGATGGGGCCGGGGGGGGGTGGGACAACGGGGGAGGAGGAGGAAGCGAGAGCAAGAGCGGGCTGAAGGGTGATCTCGCCCTGGAGCTGCATTCGGACCTTGATGAGATCGAGGGGATGGGTGGAGCAACCAGCGACGATGGAGGCGAGGCCACCTTCCAGGAATCCCTTGAGGCCCATGGCGAGATCAATGCGAGAGGAAGAAGGCTGAAAATGAAAGAGATCCGGCAAGAAAAGAGAAGAGCAGAATTGTGAGGCAACGCATTGTAGGTTGAGGAAGAAGGCAATGCGCAGCTATGTATATGGGATTGAACACGCGTCGGCAGTCTACCGGACGAAAGGTGGGTGGAAAAAAGTTCAAGGTGCAACTGAGGAAGGTAGCCATTCGTTGGCCATTCCCTGTGTCCCCATCGTTCACCTACGCTTAAGGCTTAGATGAAGCCCATTGCGTCCTAGCATTTCAGGCAACTAATGGCTGACGGTCGAGTCGAACATGTGTCCCAGGCTGAATGGTAGGCAGCAAGACATTAGCAAGGTGGAAATTGTGATACCAGAATCAATACTCCGATGATATCATCATCTTGAAATTGTATTCGCACACGTGGCGAGTTTTTATCAAAAGGGTGGGAGATACTAACAATAGAGATGAGTCCTCTTGAAATCAACACCTTCAGAGTGGCGTGTCCTAACATTAGGGGCCCCTCGGGATGGGGAGATCCCTCTTGAGAAGAAACACAAGCCACGGGGTAGACTATGGAAAGTTGTCCGTGTGTTCATGGATTGGCTCGCAAATTGATGCACATGGTTCACCATTTTTACAAAACAAAATTCTAGAAAAAAGACCTTTCTATCAATCCTTTTAAAAGCCAACCCGATAAATCATTCAACCGTGGGTTGCTAATTGTGCAAGCCATGAGCAAGCCAAGGGGTGGGTTGCTAATTGTGGAAGCCATGAGCAAGCAAAGGGGTAGGGTAGACTATGGATAATTAAGATGTTTATTGGGTTGCTTGGAAATTGATAGCTTGAAGTTCACATGTGCTTATTAATATATTCAATGGTTGAAAATAGTCATAGTCATTGAGCTCATCAATGAATATTTGAGTGGCATAACTAGAAGGGATTACAAGGCACAAATGATAATTCTTCTTTAAGGCTCCAATGATACATCTAAGAGCATGAGCTTGGAGGATTCTTGACCGATCCATCCCTACTCAAGATATCTCACACATCCAAGACCCATGTGGACCCATATACTCTTATTTTAGTGGCCAAAACTTCTTCCTAGCTACCACCATGTCATTGCCTCGTGCAATCCATGTGGCACAATGACACCCACAACTTTTGTGCAATTTTGTCAAAAACGAAAAGCCAATAGAAATGGCTTGTGAAAGCCTCAATTGGGAGATCTTTGGTGGCCCTCTCAATATCTTACCTACCCTACTGACTATGGAACTTTCAACTATACACTTTTGGGTTATTTGGACACATACTTTTGGGATAGTTCATATGGAACTTTCAAGTATACACTTTTGGGATATTTGGACACATACTTTTGAGATACGTGAACTAATTACAAATCATATTCCATGGCATGCTCACTACACCTAAATGCCTTGGAGGATACTAAGACCAACTATTGATGCAAATGTTTGGGTCCCTACGTAAATCTTGCTTTAGAGGCATATCATTGTACCACAAGCGTAGCCTCCCCCCACTATACACTACTACTCCATTATAAAAACATAATGGAACTGTTTCTCTTCGATGTACACATTGGAGGAATACTTAACTCCCCCCCGCCTCCCTCTTTTCATCTCCTCCCTCTCTCAACAATTACATTTGACCTCTAATGATATAAACCCTACATATCACATGCATTCAAGGCTTCTTTTTTTAAACCCTATATATAAATATTATAGATTACAAGACACCCTATCTCTATACAAAACTAAAACCTTTTTCTATTTTTTTTCGAGATAGCCCTCTATAAATATGTATCCTTTAAAACACTAATTGAAAATGCCCCTCGATTGAATGCACGTGAATCACATTTTTCCTACATGACCCCCTATGGACTGCTGACTCGATTGATCTCCACACTACTAATTCACAATATAGGTAAAATAATATAAATACTCTTGTATCCATCCATCACCCCAACCCATAACTCTGCAACCGTGAGTCTATTATAAGTTACCTATCCAATCATGTCGTCTTTTGAACCTATTTGCCTTGCACAAGGATATTAAAACAAATCAACATCACTAATACAATATAGGAAGTGCTCAACAAAAAAACTTTCATTTGAAAATCTTAGCTAAAAGGATACCCCATAGTATCCACTAATGCGACATTATTTACAAGGAATGACTCATATGAAAACATGATAATGGGGTCATTATAGACAGAAATATATAAAGGTTGAGAATAAAAGGAGAGCATGAGATGAGCATTTAACATAAATTGCTATGTAAGAGAGAAAAATCTACAATGGAGTCATGTTTAAGCATCTAAAATAAAAAAGAGAGTTGTATGTTGGGTGTACAATGGAGGTATATATCTGATTATTTCTAGAACCTCAATCCCCTTTTTAGAAAAGTTAAAGTGGAAATGTGATTACTAGCTCTTTGATTTCAATTCTTATATTGTTTTCATCATGGATGATTTTTCACACGTTACTTTCATTAAGAAAAGAAACCTTTATATTAGTGTCAAAGTTTTGTATGCCCTAACTTAAAAAAAAGTTCGAAACATTCACCAAGATTTGAAACTTTTATGCAAAAAATTTTCAAGTTTTTCCAAGGTTTACATCTTTTACTTTAACATTCAAAAGAAAGAAAAAGTGCTTAAAACCTAGCTCGATAAAATTTCATGAGGATTTTATATTGACATATAAGCATAACTGTGATTTAAACATCCATGCTTTTCATTCATTGATGATATAGAGAAATCAATGCATTCCTTTTATGAATTTACACGATGGATTCCATTTTCAACATGTATGGCATGTGTGAGAGTACGGGACATACTTGGAATACATTTTTGAGAATGCATTAACAGATTATGGCCTCACAAATTGTTATCATTTCTAGATATTCCCATCTTGGGCAGGTAAAAATTGCTATTTATGTCTTTGAACTAATTAATGTAGGGGAAATATGAATTGGATCAAGATTATGCACACATTATTGTTCTCAACCTCTATATTATAGTTTGTCATGGGATTGATGCAACACAAAGGAGATAAAGAGAATGAAAGAAATGGATCTTGGAGGAGAATGAGTGTGCTTTCTAGTTAACGCTAACGGTAGGGTGCAATGGAAACTTTATGAATTAAAATACCCATATGAAATTGGCTAAGTGCTAGGGAACATTATGATAAATATTGGTTCAAGTAGCTCAAGAGAATGGTGAAGTGCTAGTTTTATTGAATGCACCATCGATGAGTTGGCTACTATAGGATCTCTAGTGGAAAACATGCTTCAACATTGCTCAATAGTTTGAACCCTAGATTTCAAACATTGGTTGTTACCTTGGGAAGTCACAATGTTGATAGATTTTGAATGGATTATTCCTCACAAATGAAGACTCACCAACTATTCAAGCAAAGGCCTTGTTCCGTTTTCATTGAGAAGGTAATTGACATCTATCTATACAACATGTTAGACTAATGGAGGCTATCTTCATAGAGCTTCGCCCCTACGAAGGAATGTTCCTAAGATCATACAACACTAAAGTCTCACTATAAGACGTGCAACAAGTATACCTTCAATTACAGACTCCAAAGAGTATGTCCAAGTAGATAGCCACAATGTCGTGTATATTTGATGCTCCAAAATGCATAAATCTCAATACAAAAATTATCCTACATCTATCTCACACTTGTAGCCACATGTTGCTCAAATGGGCGGCAAAAGCTACCACACATGCTGCCCTATATTTGCTATTAAGTCATCCTCTGCAGGCCTCTCTACTAGCTTCTCTATTGGCTTTAGTGGCTACTAGCAGTGTTTTAGACATTACCAACTACAAGGCTAGGGTGCCACTATATAGAGGAGAAATCTATAACCCCCTCATATTTGCCAAGTGTGCATACTTGGCCTCATGATCTGATCCCATTGCCTACCAACCCTTAGCTACTTGCCTAATCTACACCTCAATTTAGGGCCTAGAAAACCTCTATAGTCAGGCTACCTTGTGAAGGGCCTTTCTAGCCCTCTATCATGCCCACCCATCCTAGTATGTGGTAGGCCTCCTATGCTTCCTCATGTGATAGGAAGAACCTTTCTCCATGTGACAACCATATGTGTTGCTAGATGTTAGTTTTGTAGTGTTTCACATGTTGCAATTAGGGTGCTACCCTTCTCTTTCTCTTAGATCTGCCCACATGACACCTCCATACCATGCCCATGTGGCAGCCTTGGTAGCCCTTGCTAATCTTGGTTCGCCTATAGGCCCTATCAATCCCCCTATTCTTGCTCATATGGACTCTTACATGTGAGAAGCTTACTTTCCAAGGGCACATTGAAAATTATCATGATATTAAGGCAGCAATAGTAGTAGCTCTCTAAGGGTCCCTTCATAATAAAGAAGCTCCTTCTTGGGTGAAAGCATGCTACGATGTATGTACTATTGGCAAGAATGTGGTAGTACTAAGTAGTGTGCGATATGTAGAGACTTCTCGAATCCATGTGCAGTAATATATTTATTGATTACAGATTCTCATGCACAAGATATTCTCACGTACGCATTCTCATGCTCATACACACATTTTCATGCACTGCGTCTCCTCTCAGGTGTTTCACTTTCGAACCTGCACTCTATCACTTCCACTTTCGAACTTCTGAACTATTGATTTCCAACTTCCACTTTCGAACTTCTGAACTTCTGATTTCCAACTAAAATTTTCTGGGAGGATGTTGACGCAGGTTGCTCTCTCATGAGTACTCTCTCTCTCTCTCTCTCTCTCTCTCTCTCTCTCTCTCTCTTCGTTCTTCTCTTTTCCCCCATTCTCTATTCGTTCTTTGCTTTTCCTCCATTCTCTAAATGCTTGCCCCTCATAATTCAATATTCAGACCTGCACGCGATTACCTTTTGCCATTCCTTCTGTCGACATGCAAACTTTTTGCTTTTGTTATTGCTCTCTCTCTCTCTCTCTCTCTCTCTCTCTCTCTCTCTCTCTTTGTTATTTCATGAGTCCTAGTACTAAAATGTTACTCTCTTTGCAGTAGCTAAAGACCACCATGTCTCCAAGGAAGCCCAAAGGCATCACATCTCCCGCCTCTAAGAAGCTCGATGTCCTTTCTCCAAGAAGAAACACTCCATCCAAGAAGTCTGCAACCAAAGAGAAGGCAAAGGCTACGGATAGCAAAGTGGCTTCTATTCCAAGTCCAACCAAAGAGAAGCCAAAGAGTAAGGATAGCAAACCAATAGCAATTCCGACTGAAGTCAGTCTTGGATAGAGATTTTTCCTGAGAGCGAAGCCAGCAGACTCATATCTAGAGTTGGACACCTGGATATGAGAAATATGGAAAAACAACGACAAAGAGGGCCGGCATGGCTTTCATATAGGTCGGCTCAAGAAATCGTTGCTGAACGATTTTATGAAGATTTAGTATAGGACATACAATTCGAAAACAGTCACGAACATTGAAGTTGGTATAGTGTTGGTGCGAGCATTCGTTGCATCTACTCATGGAGTAGATGTGGATTGGGATGACTTTGCCCAACATAGAGACATGAATCTATGCTCAACTAGCTTGGACAACATGTGTCTCAAGCATGAACGTGATGTAGGCACATCTACAATATAACGGGAGCATGTAAGTTTACAGGATCAACGGAAGTTCAGCGTGGAGCAAGAAGGTGTACTGCATGAGTGGAAGGGTACACTGTCAAAGGAGAATGCAAGATTGCATGCAGATTTTGAGGCTAATACTACAACTGAGGGCGAAGCCCTCACAAAAGTTGAATCAATTGTACATACACTTAGCTAGGTGCGTAGTAAAGTAGACAATTTATTACATGCTAGTGTACTGCAGGATGAGTTCTTGAAGGATGTAGCAAAACTTGAGGTAGAATTAGATGCAACAAAAGTAATATTTGAATAAGCAAAAAGGCAGCAAATCAGCGTTGGAGAGCACTAAAAAGCAAGCTCAAATTTTTGAGCAACGTGCAGCATCTGATTGAGAAGCTCCCAAGTCAGGATCCTAGAGTTTTGAATCTAGGACCAATCCCATAGGCTCTGTAGCAACTATGAACATGAATATTGAATTGTAAGATTCTTTACTTCCATGTACAAATCGATGTTTTAGTTTTTAGAGTTGGGTTCTCTTACAAGTAGTATGTACTTACCCTTTTAATAAAATGTGCAGGTGTGTTTTCTGCGGGCTCGGATTTTCTCAAGAATCTATTGATGTGCTTTTTGCACCATGCTTGCACACATACCACATCATGTGTGCAACATTCCATTTTTCTGAGAACTTGCAATGTATTCATCCATCCAGCAATGTATTGGTGTCAAATGCATGGTTTGTTGCCATGGGCTTTGACAAAGCAGGTATATTTTCTTCACTCTTTTTTTCTTATTACTTATTACTCAAGAGTAATATAATATTGTATATGTTGAACATTTGAAGTCAGTTATTTAGTACTAAATGGTACTATTTATGTGATGTAGCAATATTTAGGATTTAGAACTATTTGGCATTTAGCAATGCTTAACATTTTGCACTATCTAGACTTTAGTACTATTTAGCACTATTTAGCATTTAGTACTATTCAGCACTATTTAGCATCAAGTACTATTTACCATTTAGGACTTTTCAACATTTAGTAATATTAGCACTACCTAGCATTTAGTACTATTTAGCATTTAGTGCTAAAAGCATAAGCATTTAGTACTATTTGCCACTATCTAGCACTGCTAGTACAATGGTGTTTTAGCACTGTCTAGCACTGCTAGTATTGTGTATTTAGTACTAAAAGGATAGCTAAAAAGGCTAAATACTACTAGGCATTTAATACTATTTAGCAATATCTAGCACTGCGAGTACTGTGTGTTTCAACACTATTTAACATTCAACACTATTTGGCATTTAGTAGTATTTGGCATATAGTACTATTCAGCACTATTTAGCATTTAGGACTGTTCAACATTTAGTAATATTAGCACCACCTAGCATGTAGTACTATATATCATTTAGTACTAAAAGGATAGCCTAAAAGGCTAAATACTACTAAGCATTTAGTGCCATTTAGCACTATTTAGCATTTAGTACTATTTAATACTATTTAGTATTTAGTGCTATTTAGACTATAATTTAGTATTTATTACTATTCATCATTTAGTACTATCCAGCATTCAGTACTATTTAACATTTGATACTATTTATCATCTACTATTCAGCACTCTAAGTTACCAGTTAGTTCTATTTAATATGTAACATTTAGTACTATTTAGTAGTATCAATAGTATTTTGTAGTATTTAGCACTAATTAGCATTTAGTACTATTTAGTATCAGTAGTATATAGCAATATTTAGCACTATTTAGTATCAGTAGTATTTGGTAGTATTTAGTAGTATTTAGTATTAGTAGTATTTAGTACTTTAGTTAGCACTTAGTGTTATGTAGTAGTATTAGGATTAGCATTAGTACTGTTTAGTACTTAGCAGTATTATTAGTATTTAGTACTATGTAATAGTACTTAGCAGCATTAGTAGTATTTAGCACTATTAGTAGCACTTAGCACTTAGTACTGTTTAGTACCAATCACATATGGACTCCAACACAACAAATGGAAATATGGCCCTTGAGGGGTCTCCTTTAGGGGCAAGGGCTGTATTGGAATATGTCCCTTGCCCCTAAAGGGGATCCCTTAAGGGCCATATTTCCTTCAAGTTTAAATACTACTATTTTTTTTATTATTGTCTATCTTTAAATAATCTATTTGCCCTTTGAAATCAGTTTCAAATAATTATTTTTTTCTTACACAAACAGGTAAAGACATCAAAATACCATGTCCAAAAAAGTTGAAGACTGGTACAAAGCAAGCTGAAGCTGTTGAAAATGAGAAATGCGAAGCTCCTAACATTTCAAATGTGTTCATAGATACTAAGAAAGAACAATAGGTAGAGGGGCATGCCTTGTGTGGAAAAGAAGACAATGAACAACTATTCGATGGAAGTCGGTTGGAAGATGACAACTCCTTGGAGAATGTTGGGGATCAGGAATATGACGAGGATGAAATGTTGGACAAAGTAAAAAAGTAGCAGGCAGTGGCACAGGGGCCTAAAAGTTACATAGGAGAGAGGTAGGACTATTTTTTTTTCCTATGTGGCCAAAAGAGGGTATTTATTTTTATAAGTTCCTATTTTATCTATTTCATTTATTCATGTTTTATATATTGCATCTATTCATGTATTATATATTGTTCAACAGCTGAAAGTTTACCAGTTAAGGAAGATCTTACTAAGATGAAGCGCCACGTACAACACAAGAAGAAATCTGTTGTGCGGTCATTGTACAGAAGCAAGAATATAGAGGAAAAGAAGGGTATGTATTTTTTTGTGAAGATGCACATTTACAGTCTTCTATGTACAGCACCTCAAATGCATTTCAGATTTGACTTTATTTCTTTGTAAACAATCTAACTCGAGACATCAAAGACGATCAACACTTGGATGAAGATGATTTGTTGAACTTGGATGAAGAAAATCTGCAGCAACCAGACAAGATTATAGAGGAAGCAATAGCAAGATTGGACATGCAGGACTTGTCGAGAAACCACAGCAAGGACGAAGATATAGGTGGCGGTGGGGAGTTGAATGGAAAAGACATCAAGGGTGAACACATAGATAGTGGTGAAAAGCTCGACACATATAGCGATGAGAGGGTCATTGAGGCAGATGAGATTATAAATGAAAGTCTTTTTGCAATTTATCTTCTCATAAGTTGATATGAAATTCCTTTTGCAATTCATCAACTCAAGTATGATGGATTTGTATATGTGTTATTGTTGCTTCTAGGTGACTTCAGAGGTGTTCTACCTCATAAAAAGTTGTTAATCTTTGATTTGAATGGAATATTGTTAAAGAGGTGGTGGCGGACTGCTGTTCCTAAAATGGCCCAAGGTGGTGATGTTCATAAATTAGGCAACCACATTGTCTTTTTGTGGCCACAGTTGATCAATTTCATGAAATCTTTGTGGGAGCATTTTGAGATCGCTACATGGAGTAGTATGACAAGGAGAAATCTCAGTCCCATAGTGTCTTTGATAGAAAGCAAATCGGGATATGATGAGTTTAGAGAGTTCAAGTTCCTGTTCAACTTTGCACAAGAGGATTGTTGTACAAGGGAAGAATTCTGCCACCCAACCTCCACCCAACACGGCTGGATGAGATGAATCTGCTTAAGCCATTTAGTGCATTAGCTGCGCATGACATTGACTATGATCCCATGAACACGCTCGTGGTTGATGACACTGCTTTGAAAGTAGCATTAAATCCACCCGGTTCTTGCATAACTCCTTTTGCCTATGACAGAGATCCTAATGATGATGAGCTATCAGATCGGTTGCTCCCATGCTTATTGGATTTAGCGAATGCCAGAGAAAGTGTTCCTACCTTTACAATGAGATACCCTTATAAAGGCCATGTGATTGAGCGCATTACAGCTGCCTGTGGTGAGCATCTAGCCAAATTATTCGTTGAAGTCTTCTTTGCAGATTATGCTAACATGGGGTGTGTTGATGCTATCGTTTCACTGTTAACTGAAGATCCAAAACCGATGGACTGGTTTATCATCCAACAAAGAATAACAGACCTTCTACATGAGATGTACCAATAGATTCTTAGGCATAATACTTATGTAAACCAATACCCACCATACACTAGGCCTTGAAGGCCAAATTGTAAAGGACTTGTACATCAATGAATATAAATGTTGTTACTTTCTAAATACAGACTTGTACTGGTTACTTTGTAATACAGACTTTGTTGGTTACTTTGTTGATAAAATTAATGGTGAACTGATAAATGTACTAGTGTTCTTACATGGTATTGGTGCTGTTAAATGGTACTGGTGTTTGGTGATAAAAGTACTAGGTGAGCCATTGTTTTAACTAGTGCATAAATAGCCAATGTCAATGCAATAAAATATATGGTCCTTTTTTATATGTTATCTTTATGGTATTTTATGCTCAACCATATAGTACCAATTTTGGTTCTGGATAAAATAATACTAACTGTTAGTCAGGTCTAAGCTAAGGAATCATGTGTCACGTCTGTTATGGTACTCATACAGTTGGTTTTTTTTTACTAGCATTATAGATCCATCAATGTGTAATAGAGCTGTACACTCTTCTGCTCTAGAGCTACAGGATGGAATTGCAAAAAGGATTGATAACATCTTCAGAGACCTTATAGATGTAGGGTATGGCCAAGAAGAAATAGCAACTTCGGATGTCCGAGACGATAGTTCCTCGGGTCAGCTACTAAGGAGGATGCTGAGGAAGAAGGGCCAAAAACTCCTACATTCTAGGATCGTTCCTTCCTAGAACATAGTATATTGGGGTGTGTGGAGTGCAACATTGCAGAGCTGCCATATGTATCCAAGCTAACCAGGTTGTATATTGGGGTGTGTATAGTGCACCACAAAGCTATTGTATCCAAGCCGTTTGGGCTCCGCAATGTCATATGACTGATTCTATACGTTTTATATGGTGCCTTCTAATTTTGTATGGCTCATTCTAAAATATAAGTGCAATATATTAAAAAGAGGAACAACATTACAAAAATATGATATGATAGTAGTACAATGGTTCTCTCTCTCTCTCTCTCTCACTCTCTTTCTCTCTCAATTGACAACAGATGTGCTACTTAAAATAGTACTACATAGTATCACATAGTACTAACCAAATAGTACTAAGTAGTATGATATGACAGTAGTACAAAGATTCTCTCTCTCTCTTCTCTCTCTCTATCTCTCTTTCTTTCAATCTCTATCTCTCTCTCAATTAACAACAGATGAGTTACTTAAGATAGTAGTACATAGTACTAAATAGTACTAACCAAATAGTAATAAGTAGTATGATATGACAGTAGAAAAAACTTAATATGAACCACAAAAATTACTACAATAGTACACAATCACTGAAAAATAGGGCTAATAGTATGATATGACAACAGTACCTAAACAGTAATAATATAATAATACACAATTAGAACTAATAGTACTAAAAACTGTTAAAGTTCCTCATTGCAAAGCATCCCCGAGAGAAACAAGATGCCTTTGTATTAAAAAAACCAGCCCCCAAAGGGGTAGCTAAAAATACAAAACGTGCACAAAAATATGTGAGAGCCATTGCAAAAATACATGCTCAGCAACAGTTCTTATAGAGACATGTTTGTCAAGATTCATTCGTGCACCTCCTAGGGTACACGATACATCGATCTCTGGCCTTTAACCTTGTGCTTTGCTTGCAACATTTGGAACTTTATTGCCAACACCGCATCAGCATGCACTATAGTAGGATGTGCATCTTTTAGTAATGCATAACTGCTTTTGCATTTTGGGATTTTTGCATAAAAGATTCCAGAAACCACTTGATCCCCAATGTTCAAAACATTACCCCAACCATTCGTCTCTTGCTCTATGAGGACTGTTTTTTATTTTGAGCACAGCACCACATAATAATCCTCATTATCTTCATTTGTAGGGGACCGTAGTACTGCAAAATGGTCACCCATCTGAAGCATTGGAAAAGAGAGGGTCCCTTTGGGCTCCATTTGGGAAGACTCTTGACTTTCTCAATATTTTAAGAGTCTTGAGCATCTTTTGATGGGAGACATGGCAAGAGTAGCCAAAAAGGACATGGATGGTGATATACGGGCTTATGTGATTGATGGGAAAAGGAATCTACATGCAGCAATTGTAAATGGGTAAAGGAGGGTGACAAAATCTCTATAAAAGGAGCCCTCCTCTCCCTTGTTCATCATCTCTTCCACCATTAGGCCTCATGTTGCTGTAGTTCTAGTCTCCTCAAGCCTCTTCCATGAGCCTTCTCTCCCTCTTGTAGATATTCTCTTATGTAGACTCTTGAGTCCATCTCTCTCTAGTTCATTCTCTCTGTATGAGTAGTCTTGGAGGTTCTGCTCCCTCTTGTACATATGAAACCTCTTCTTCTCCCTTGTGTTTGTAGTATTTTGGGTTGCATTGGGGTGGAGCCTCACTCTATTAACAATGAAGATCACTTCATATTCCTTCTCTTGAGTCTCTCTTCCCTTTTTTTCTTTCAAAGCCTTAAAAGTTCTTTCTATTCGGCCGCTCATTGCACACACACGGTCCATCCATTTCTCGAGCCACTAAGGGAGTTACTTACCCTATTCTAGGAAAAATTTATGAGTGGTGGATCGTTGATTAAGGTGGAGTCTTGAGGGAGCATCCTACCCAGGCGAAATTAGCATGGGTGGAGGGCAGTTTTCATGATAGTTTGACCCCCTATTAGTCTTTTGCTCATAACTTTCCACTCATTAGTCTGATTTTGATGAAACTTAGATCAACACGAAGCTCTCTTCAAGAGCATGTCTTTGTGTTATTAGACCTTAAATCAGATAATACAACAAAAAGTTATGAGTCTCTATGTTTGACAGTCTATTTTCATGATAGTTTTTACCCCCGTCTAGTAAACTGTCCATAACTTTGTGGCTGCTTCTTTGTTTCTTATGAAATGTATATCAGCATGAAGCCCATCTCAAGGCGCATCTCGATATATGTTTGAATCTTTGGTATCGTGTCTCTACTAAAAGTTATAGGCCTCTGTGTCTAGACTGTTTGCAGAGTGTTTTGACCTAAGTGTAAAGGTATCTATGAAGGAGGTCCAATGTTTCCTCAAAACCTACCCATCCAACCCAATCAGCCTCTTTAAAATCCTTGATATATATCAGTTCATGTCATGTTAATCTGCAAGATCTTCTTTCAACAACGTATCACTCTTCTCTTTGGCATAGACCGGCTTGCTGAGATTATGGCCTCTCCTGATCCTTTCCTTCTCCCTATGGTTGAGTACAACATCACTTGGGATGTCACCATCTTCATTCTCATATAAGGGAGGAAATTATGGTGTGGTATCTTGGCATAAAAGCTTCTTTTTGATGTCCCTTTCTCAATGATAAATATCTTTGTCACTCACTTCAAAAGCAGTAGGAAGTGAAGAGGTGCGTGAAGTTTATTACCGCCAACTTCATGTCACATCTTTTGGTGGAGACGTCGGGTACGTTTGGTATTGGATTCATCTCACCTTACTAAACGGTCTTCGGTGTACTCAAGTGATTGCATGTTATGCCTAGTATAGGCATGTGTTTTCTCATGAGATAAAGAAGATGCCTAGAAGAACTCCGTTAGAAGAGATTGCAGCCTGTTTAAGAGAACTAGAAGATTGTGAAGGTGATGCTCAAGCTATTTGCATGGTCATGATGATCATATTGTTTATGTTTGCATCTTAAATATATTGGTGAATCGACAAAGCTATCAACAGGCACAATTATAGATTAAGGATTGTTTCATCCATTGGCAGCTTGGTGTGAAGAAGAGAGTTGTCTTTGGGTAGTTTTCGACTATAACGATGGAGTGGTGATTCTCAATGCTTTCAACTTCTTTTGCTATGCAAATGATAAAGAGTACAATATCTTGAAGCTGTTATGTGTACTTCCAACTGTGACAAGGGTGATTCTTGAATGCATGTATACACAATGTTTTCATGGTGCTAGTTGGTCACTTATTTTTGAAGGTTTTGTTGAGGATCACATTGTGGAGGGTTTTCAACAAGTGGTTATGTATAATAAGTTGGTCTTGGTATACAAAGTCTCTGTGGGATCTTGTTTGGGATATTATTTAGATCTTGGTGTTTCCTTTTTGTGTTTCATCATGGTGAAGATTCCAGTGTTTCGAGGGACCCAAGGGGAAGACCTGGAGTCTTATCTTTGAGATTTTGTTCGAGGATGCCGACTTTCTGGATGGTCCATGAAGGATCAGGCGGAGATTTTGCTCGATTTTCTTGAAGGTGTAGCCTTGAGTTGGCATGAGGCCTTGCCAGACTCTACCAAGGAGGACTAGGACTAAGTGGTAGGTGCAATGAAGTAGAGATTTGGGGCAGTGAAGTTGCCAAATGGTTTGATGTTGCAGTTGGACCGGTTCTATCAAGGAGAGGGTGAGATGGTCTCTGCGTTGGCGATCCGATATGAAACTTTATGGACAAAGTATGAAAGGGCAGCTTTCTACATCATCGGCTGCTCAAAGTCTTGTAGGATGGAGAACTTAAAGATGAGCAAATTTATTATGGCTTTGGACCCTGTCTTCGCTCGAAAGTAATGAGTAAAGATCCAACAACGTACGTGAAGGAGCTTTGCATTGTGACCAAGAAAGAAGCTTCTCTAAAGATCGACTCCTCTTTTGTGTCTTCAACAGCTTCAACTTCTAAGGTGAAGGTAATGGGCACTCCTCAGGTACCAAATTCCTTTGAGTTAGATCATAATATCTCCCAATTTATGGCAGAGTTTGCTAATTTGAAATTACATTTCGTTAATTCATGACAACCTAGAGCACCAAAGAGTGAAGATAGGCCTCGAGATAAGAGTGGGGTCACTTGCTATGAATGTAATGAAAAAGGTTACTATTGCCCCAAGTGTCCTAGATTGAGAAAGAAAGAAGAAAAATGAGTATCCTTGTTAGAAGCTTCTTTAGTGGATGAGGAAAGAGAGGTAATGATGGCTAAACGAGGGCGTGGTAAAGCAAAAGAAGAAGAAGAAAGCAAGGAAGAAGTAGAGGAGGAACATCAGGAAGAGGAACCTTGTATTAAGAAAAAGAGGGCATCTAGAAGGAGAATTAGCCAGTCAGACTTTCCTTTAGGACAAGGCATTGGAAGCTATGACTTGTTGTCCGACCTTAAAGAAAAGGAAGCTCATATCACCTTTGGTCAATTACTTGCTTTGTCTCCAAAACCATGGAAGGAATGGGGAAACTTTAGCAAGCACAAGAGTGTCAACGAAGAAAAGTGCCATTCCTATTGTTAAAAAGGTAGATATAGATGTTGGTGATGATGTACCTGTGGTTGATGTGATCATTGATGGTCAAGTGATTTCTAATGTGTACATTGATGGAGGTGCATTGATTAATGTCATGAGTGAGAAGACCATGATAGATGCTGATTTAAAATACTCTAGTACTACCTCTCCTTATCGCATCAAATTGGCTAACAACACTAGGGCTAAGACCTTGGGAGTTGTGAAGAATCTAGAAGTGGATGTATGTGGAATTTCTATGCCGACTACTTTTCAGGCAATCCCTACCAAGATGCACGTGCCTATCCATTGATTTTGGGAAGGCCATGGCTATGCAAAGTGAAGGCTGTTCAAAAGTGGGATATTGGAGAATTGATTTTGCAGGGAAATGATAAGAAGGTGCACTACAACATCAAAAGCCGCAAAAAGGAAGTTGTCAAGGAGGAGTCTTCAACATCAAAGAGTTCAAGCTCTGACTTAACCGATGAAGAAGAAGAGATAGGGCGTAGCTCCAAATAGTCTAGCTCAGAGGGTGAGGTGGAAGGATGGCCTTTGGTCTTTGTCTTGGTGCTCATCGGGATCAGTCAGGAGGGAACAAGGTGGTGGTACAAGAAGATCCTGTAGAGACACTTCATGTGGAGGATGTGGAGTACACTAAACGACACCAACGCAATGAAGTGCTTCTTGGTAATTCTCTATCAGGTAGTGAGAAGCTCCAGTACTTTGATATGTTAGATGATTTTCCATGTCTCTTTGCAACAAGCTATTCACAGGTTCGACCAGTCTCTCTTGTGGAGCACAAGATTGAGTTGAAGCTAGTAAGCAAGCTAGTTGTGCAACGCTTAAGGCGATTGGGGGTGATCCAAGTTGAGGCACTAAAGAAAGAGGTAACACAACTACTTAAGTTGGGATACATCTTTCCTGTTGATGATTCAAAATGGGTATCTCCTATATTTGTCACACCAAATAAAGGAAATAAGTAGCGGGTTTGTGTCGACTTTCGTCCTTTGAATGCATGCACTAAGAGGGATCATTTTCCTTTGCCATTCCAAGATGAAATACTAGACCAAGTAGTAGGACATGGGATGTATTCTGTATGTGATGGGCATTTTGGGTACTTTCAAATTCATATTTGGGAGGAAGATCAAAAGAAAACATCATTTGTCACACCTTGGGGAGTTTTTGCTGATGGAGGGATGCCTTTTGGGTTGACCGATGCACCAGCTGCATTTCAAAGGTTCATGAGTCAAGTGCATAAGGGTGTTTTTGGGATGATTTTTGCATTTATTCTCAGTGCATAGATCACATGGAGAAGTTAAAGATGGCCTTAGCTAGGATTGATGAAGCAAAAGGGTGTCTAAATCCTAGAAAGTGTCATTTGGCTCAAACAAAAGTAGTCTTGTTGGGGCATATTGTGTTTAAAGAAGGCATGCAAATGGATCCTTACAAGGTTTAAGAAATCATGGCATTGCCAAGTCCTGAGAGTGTCACCGGTGTTAGCAGAATTCTAGGAAAAAGCAAGTATTATCAACACTTTTGTGATGATTTCACAGAGATAGTGCATCCCATGAACTTGTTGACAAGAAAAGGAGTTTCTTTCCAATCGGGTGTGAAGCAACAAGACTCTTTTCAGCAACTTAAGGAGGCCATGAGTAAGGGCCCAATATTGAAGCCCCTTGATGAGTCTCAAGACTTTTATGTAAATCCAAGTGTATCTTTGCATTCAATTGGTGCTCTATTGCTACAAAAAGGAGAGGTAGGTAGAATGCAGCCCATCTATTATGCTAGCTAACAGCTTACAGAGGTGGAAACAAGGTATGAAGAAATGGAGTAGCAAGCCCTCTCTTTGGTGTTTTCAGTCAGAAGGTTTCGCTCCTATGTCTTACCTTGGCCATTTTTCTTCCTTACCTCTCAGTTTGTATTTGCATATCTAGTTCGCAAGCTTAATCCTATAGGGAGATTTGAAAAATGGTTGTCAGAGCTTCAAGATTTCTCTTTCTCTTTTGTCACTGAAAATACCACTAGGTCCACTTTGAGAGATTGGCTCACAGAACTGCAGGATCTAAGAGAAGAAAAGAAATATAAGGAGGACATTAATGATGAAAGGGAGACACCACCAATAGCTTTTGTCTTGTGCTTTGATGGGGCTTTTAGTCCTTCACACCAACAAGGAGCCGAGGGGATAGTCTTGATGAATTCTGAAGGTCAAGAGGTGTGGGCAAGAGGACAAGAGCTTCCAGGTATCACAAGTAATAATGCGGCTGAGTATAATGCTTTGATTCTTGGTTTGGAGGGTTGTCTTCAAAGTTAAGTTAAATAATTGGAAGTAAGAGGAGATTATCAGCTTATTATAAAGCAAATGCAAGTCCTCATTTGAAGGAGCTTAATGAAAAGGCTATGACACTATGTAGTCAGTTTGATTTTTGCAAGTTTGTTCATATAAACAGAAAAGAAAATCAAACGACAGATGAGTTGGCTATTCAAGCCATTATAGTACAAGACTGGGGGGTGGTTTCTTTGGTAGACATTGGATGGCTAGAACTACAAGATGTTCAGCAATATGTGGAAGAAGGCATGTTGCCTTGAGGGTTAACTCCACAAAAAAGTAGAGATTGGTTACTTTTGGCCATGCCTCCATAAGGATGTATATGAATGTCACCAACGGAACCTATCAGCTTGAGGATGTTGATGGCATGGTGATACCTAGATGCACCAATGAGTATCACCTTAAATTCTTCTATGCTCGACCACCTTGAGGGCTAGGAGACCCTCTCTATGACTAGAGAGGATTTGCTAGGGGGGAAAGATGTGACGCCAAAAATTGATATTTTTTATTTGGCATTGGTATTGTTTTCTTCTATGTTTGATAAGACTTTAAGTATCAAGTGATACCCTAGTAGCTCTCACTTATTTCTATTTTCTAAGATATTGTATGGGATTGAGAGGATGAGTGGAATGGATCATTGTAAATACCATAGGTATGAATTATAAATACCTTGGTATGGGGTGAGAGTTATTTGTGTACGGGATTTTATGGGGTTTTTAGAAAATAGGAAGAGTGAGTCATATAAAGAGGTGAGCTCATGTCCATTTGTTCCAATAATATAAGTGCAATCACATGCCAAGCGTGTGGAAGGCATGTGGAGGAGTGTGGAGTCAAGAGGAATCCTTCTAGAATTCCTATGTGGAACAAGGAGGATGTGGACATATGGAAAAGAGAGGGTCCCTATGGGCTCCATGTGGGGAGACTCTTGACTTTCTTAATATTTTAAGAGTCTTGAGCATCTTTTGATGGGACACATGGCAAGAGTAGCCAAAAGGGACATGGATGGTGACATATGGGCTTATGTGATTGATGGGGAAAGGAATCTACATGTAGCAATTATAAATGGGTGAAGGAGGGTGACAAAATCTCTATAAAAGAAGCCCTCCTCTCCCTTGTTTATCATCTCTTCCACCATTAGGCCTCATGTTGCTATAGTTCTAGTCTCCTCAAGCCTCTTCCATGAGCCTTTTCTCCCTCTTGTAGATATTTTCTTATGTAGACTCTTGAGTCCATCTCTCTCTAGTTCATTCTCTCCTGTATGAGTAGTCTTGGAGCTTCTGCTCCCTCTCATACATATGAAACCTCTTCTTCTCCCTTGTGTTTGTAGTATTTTGAGTTGCATTGGAGTGGATCCTCACTCTATTGATAATGAAGATCACTTCGTATTCCCTCTCTTGAGTCTCTCTTCCTTTTTCCTTCTTTCAAAGCCTTAAAAGTTCTTTCTATTCGGTCACTCATTGCACACACATGGTCCATCCATTTCTTGAGCCACCAAGGGAGTTACTTACCCTATTCTAGGCAGAATATATGAGTGGTGGATCATTGATGAAGGTGGAGTCTTGAGGGAGCATCCTGCCCAGGCAAAATTAGCTTGGGTGGAGGGCAGTTTTCATGATAGTTTGACCCCTCTATTAGTGTTTTGCTCATGACTTTCCGCTCATTAGTACGGTTTTAATGAAACTTATATCAACGCAAAGATCTCTTTAAGGCGCATGTCTTTGTCTTGTTAGACCTTGAATTGAATACTACATCAAAAAGTTATGAGTCTTTGTGTTTGACAATCTATTTTCATGACAGTTTTTACCCCCGTCTAGTAAACCACCCAAACTTTCTGGCCGCTACTTTGTTTCTTACGAAATGTATATCAATGCGAAGCCCATCTTAAGGTGCATCTCTATATGTATTTGAATCTTTGGTATCATGTCTCTATTGAAAGTTATAGGCCTCTGTGTCTAATGACAGTTTGCACAGTGTTTTGAGCTGTGTAAAGGTATCTATGAAGGAGGTGCAATGTTTCCTCGGAACCTACCCATCCAACCCAATCAGCCCCTTCAAACTCCTTGATATATATCAGTTCATGTCATGTTGAGCTGCAAGATCTTCTTTCGGCTTGCTAAGATTATGGCCTCTACTGATCCTTTCCTTCTCCCTATGCTTGAGTACAACATCACTTGGGGTGTTACCATCTTTATTCTCATCTAAGGGAGGAAAGTATGGTGTGGTAGCATGGCATAAAAGCTTCTTTTTAATGTCCCTTTCTCAATGATAAATATCTTTGTCACTCAGTTCAAAAGAAGTAGGAAGTGAAGAGGTGTGTGAAGTTTATTATCCCCAACTTCATGTCACAATGTTAGCCAGCTGGTCTCTATCCATTGTATATGTTATAGACTCCACCATGTCTGATGTAGTCTGTCCATTGATGGGCTCCAGCTTGTTCAAGGTCCATGGACTTGCATGAGATAAATTGGTGCACTTATCCCATGTTTCATCCATGCAGAATGAACAAAAGCATGACAAATGTCTAAACAATGCTTGTGTGGGATCTTTATTACTAAAACCCAATATGGAGTGTGGTAAACAACTTCCTTTGATGGTCTGGTAGTTCCATGCTTTAGACCTGTCAACATCACCAACCTTTACTTCTACGAAGAGCCTTTGTTTAGAATCGTCTTCCATCTTCAATGCCAACCATTCCACAACATTGTGTCCATTTTGTAGCTTTGCACCATTTACATCTAATTGCTCACTAGTTAGTGCACGCTTTATGACTGCACCAACCCCATCATATTCTCCCTTACCATGACCGCTTCCAAAAAAGTTCCACATCATCTGAATGCCAATCAAAGAGCAATACCTAGCATAACAAACAACAGATATATTGCATTTTAAAATATACAACATCTTTAGCGTGATGTAGAAAATAAGGGGATAGTGTCCAATGTCTTACCTTGTAACAAAGTAAAATGGGCGAGTGGTCTTGAACTAAGATGCTGCCCCATCTAACCAAACCCAGTGTCTTTTAAACTTCAAGCCTGTAGACACCAACCATTGATGGTGGACCCAATGCTGCACAAATAGTGGGTCATGTTCTTTGTCATCTGAAATGTAAAAGATGAATTGCTTTTTTATCTCGCTCGTCTCCTTCGAATAGCAAATATGAACCAAGATGATCACTTGGTCATTATGCCAATGCATTGATTGAACCTCATTCTGCACTTTGAATATATAGTTCTTTGCAAAGTCAACAACTGAAACCACATCATCAGGAAAATTTGTGGTGCACTCTGAATTGAGAGTGCTGCCAGTAACTACAGAAGTTGTGAGTGATAAACACATTTAAGTGTTGCAAGTATTGAGGGATGATGATGGATGGAGGAGTTTCCTTGTATAAGCCTAAATAGTACTATTTAGTCATAACAAGTATTCTATAATAACTAACTTGAAAGAGCAAACAATACTATTTTGTCCGATCTTTATTCCTAGGACCGATTTCTAAAATATGGTCTATACTATTAACGTATTAAGTCCTCGATGTAGTATTTAGTACTGTGATTCTATGATTTAGTGCTAAATTTGCTTCATATAGAGTCTGTTACAGTGTCAAATGTTAGCTTTATCATCTGAACAATACTAATACTATCCCTAATAGTACTAAATAGTTGTAAAGAGTACCAAATAATAGTGTGTAACCTGGGCTTCGTTGAAAGAAGGAAGATGCACCTCTGTGAGCTCCAAGAAATAGGTGGGATGTATTACATACTTTTTTGGGCCAAGCCTATGCCTGCAAACATCCTTCTTGTTTGTGGAAACCCTGGTGTTTTCTTTCCAAAACTGGACAACACATTAAACAACCTTACAACTTAAGGAATCCTGTCTACACTTTCGGCCTCCATCTTCCCATTTGAAGGAAGCTTGTTTTATGTCCATGCGATTCTATGCTTGAATTCCAAGGGCTTTAGCTACTTTGCTATCACTATATTTTTAGAATGCTGGTGTTAGCAATCATGTGGAGAGCTGCTCTCTTCACAGCTAACTTATCAGCACTTTCTACTCTTTTCACAAGACTCAATTATGTCTTTAGATTATCCACTATTGCCATTGATATGGACTGGCTTTGAAAATTTGTCTCATCGACAACCTCTTGCATATTTAGATGTTTTATAACCTTAGACAAAATTTCAGCCTTCGTTCTCAAGTCCAAGTTCTTTGTGGTATGCTTGAAATGTCACACAACTATTAACGTCAAGTGTCTCATGTTCCTTTCGAAGCAATGCTGTGGCAGTGCATTGAGCGAGTTCCCTTCATGGTGTGGCACTTCTAGTGTGGAGTTCTCCATCCTGCGCACAACCGTATTTCAATGGTAAATCATAAATTAATGAACGACACAAGAAGAAAATATGTCAAAACATGCATGCTCAATCTTACTGTAGGAAAAAGTCATCCTAAGAGAGAGAGAGAGAGAGAGAGCTATAGAATCACTCAAACATAATTGGTTTTTGTGCCAGAGAGAACATACGGTCCAAAGTGTGAGGGCTTCAATGAGAGAGAAGGGGAGAGCTAGTTTGCACAGAGAATGGAGAGTGCTAGGGAGAGAGAGAGCAATGGACCTCTAGTGAAGATGAGCGGAGCTAATTGTAGGGACAGACATAGCAGGACTCCACGAGAGAGAAGAGAGTTGAGTGTCAATGGTTTCAAACATGTGAGAGTGATTCCACGAGAGAGAAGAGAGTCAATTGAGAGTAGATTGTAGATCACGGATTCCTCAATGTGCGGGGAATTATCCTCGATTGAGAGTGGATTGCAGATTGCAGATCATGGACTCCTTGATCTGTGGAAATCTAATCCAACTGTCAGCACCTTTTAGTACACAATTTAGTACTATATCTATGCTAGAACCTTTGCCAAAAAGAGTACTTTTTTAGACACTATAGCATGCTTTCACCCTCTTTTCTTTTTCTTTTTTAAATAACAGAAACTGCCGAATTTCATTAAGTAGAGAAAAAAGAAAAAGGGGGGGTCAATCCCTTAGAGAAAAAAACCCTACAAAAATTGGCCAAACTGGGAGCAAGGGCCTGGGGCCTATGCTACCTAGAGTAGAACTACCCTACCACACCACCTCTACTAAGAGGATGGCGTGGCTAACAACAGGATCCATTCTATCAAGGAGCTTCCCAAAGTCTCTAAGGTATGTCTTCATGACCGCGAGGATTGTTGTGGCTCTACAGCCAACTTGGATACCATGGTTGAATACCATCCTATTCCCGATCTCCTAGAATTACCACCGCCCTGAGGTAAGGCCAGCACGATGTCAAGGTCGAAGGCATCTTGACATGTACTCCCACAACATTGGGAGCCTCCACACTTCCCAATAGCAAACCTTGCCATCAGCCCTACTCCTCTTATTGCAACCTCTAGGCATCCCCATGCTTCTCTGACAACCGAGCATTTCCAGCACAGGTGCATAACATCTTCACACGCGCTTCCAAAATCCACATAGGGTACACCTAGGGTTGACCTGCATCACGAGGGATTCACTAGTAGTAATAAGGAGACGTCACTTGCGTGCAATAAATATATGAAAATTCCCCTTTTCTACCCCCTATTTATGGGACCTTACCTTATAAAATGTACCTTCCTTCCCTTATATAACCTCCCTCCCTTACACTCACGTGGTACCATATGATAAACCCTAGTGGACCCCCTAGGACCTGCATGCGCTTCAGTAACTTAGATAGGACCGGAAGCCACTGGTGTTGCATTTTCAAGAGCTTTGAACTTTGCCTTTCTCACCCTATAGTCCTTCCAAATCTCGGTTAGCCTCTTCTTCCACCATGCTGCCCCTCTTCTCAGCCCTAGACTCTACCAGTCCTCCCTATTGTTGTAGATGTCTACTGATAACTTGAGTGGATATGCTTTTGAGCAGGGTCAATCTGACAACCCATTGGTCATTAAGGCCATCTGGATTCTAGGCTTGGTTCGTCAACCACCTATCCAAGATTCTTTCCAACACTGCTTACAACAGGTCTTCCTCTCGTTGGGAGACAACGAACTCTGCTGCTAGCTCGTCAAGAGTCTTCTAATCGGCTTTGGCTTGGTTCCAAATGTCCTTCCATGTCCAAATCCCCTTCCTGATGAAGAGGTTCCTTGCCCTGACTGGGTCGTGGAGGCCAAAGGCATCACCTTTCTTGCCCGATGCAACACTCTACCAAAGGGATTCCAGTAGGCTACCATCACCCCTCAGACCCTTCCTACCTTTCTAAATGAGGAGGGGGATGCATTCCTTCTAGGCTCCAACTAAGCCTGCCACCAGGTACGACCCAAAGTTCTTGCACGGGAATTGTGAGAGGAGTCTTTGGTACCACCCTAGGCCAGTCCAATGACCCATCGACCTGTAATTTTCCACAAGTTTTGGTTATTTTTGTACAAGGATCTGTTTGGTAAACAATCTTGGAAGCCACTTAGCTATCAAAGCCACATTTTTTTGCCTCATGTTCGAAAGGCCAAGACCTCCCTACAATTTCCAAGCTTTTTGAGGCTCCCAGGGGATGTAGTGCATGCACCTTTGACCAATCTCCTCTGTCCACAGAAAGCTCATGATGAGAGCTTTGATTTCAAGCCAATGGGTCTTCTTGAAGCTCCAAATGGAGTAAAACATATGTGACAAACGCTATGAGGGTGTGTTGCAAAACTAAACTTCAAGCATTCCACCACCCCAGGCTAATACCATGCCACGCCCTGAGCTTTGCCTTGACCTTGTCTTCGAGCCAATCAAACCTTTGGTGCAGAGTGATCCCTAAGCCCAAGGCCAAGCCTAGGTATCTGATCACATCTCCTCTTGTAGAGATGGCGACTCCTGTGTTAGCCAGCCATCTCGGGGATGTGTCGGGGGAAGTTCTCAGTGCAAAGGACTTGCTCCAGCTACTACAAACGGAGCCTGAGGCTTTGCAGAATGTGTCGACCACCTCGAAGAGGTGGCCCACACTCTCGGGTCCTTGTTGGAGACAAAAATCATGTTGTCAGCAAAGAGTTGGGTGCAAAACTACCTCTCAAAAGGCAAGACCAAGCCCCTAATTTTGCCTCTGTCCACCTTGCTTTTCATCATGTGCATCTGGGGGACCGTCGCAATGGGAAATAGCAATGGAGCATGTTAGATATGCTCAATACCCCACCCTCCTGTGGTAACCACTAGTGGTCCAAGGTGCTCAGTTGTAAGGCCCCCATATGAGGAGAAGCCATGTGTCAACCCGAGACACTAGATGGATCCTAACTTGCATGTTAGATGAGGTTTATCAATGAGACCGTTGATGGTAGAAAGGTGATCTATGTGAGTCTAGCCTATGGGCTAGGTAGGGTAGGTAAGCTGGTAGCAGCACGAGGCACATTGTCTTGATTGTGTGGGATTGCTGGCCCCCCTGGTGGGGGTTCGAGGGCGAGAGCCCCTGAGGCGAAGGTATAGGGAATATTCCATGGACGACTAGTCGGTTCCACCAACTAGGTTGACTGGTCGGCTCCACAAACAACGTTGATTCGACTGCCCTCATAGCTATAAAGAGGCGACCCTCCCAGTCCATTGCATCAGATCAGATCTTCCACCTTGTAGCTCTTCACCTAGTATTTGTCTAGATCGCCATTTAAGCTCCACTGTGGGAGTGCACAGGTGGATGGAGCCATCATCTGTACTACATCAGTATTGAAGGAAAATTTTGTTTCTCGTCTCCAGTTTGCTGTGTACTCTCTATTCTTTGTTCAATTTTTGTTTAGCTGCACCGTGTAATTTAACATGGTATCAGGGCACCCCTGGCAAACAGACCTTCTCAATTCAAATTTGCCAGTCGTCCCCCCACTAATACACAGAATTGCAGCCGCATTGCCGAATAGGCACATCACCTTGTTAATGGATGAAACCTTGGTGGAACCCCAGGCAAAGCAGCATAGCCGTGATATAGTCCCACCTTATTTGGTCATAGGCCTTGTCGAGGTCTAAGCCAAATATCACCACCTTGTGACATGTGAGGGAGATGTGGTCGTGAAAGCGAGAGAGACATTCACAACGTTCTCAAAAATGTCTCGCTCCAGAATGAACCCATTTTGCTCCTCATTAGGCAGTGAAGTCAGGGCTTCTTTTAGTTCCTGCACTGAATAGGGCTAAGCGAGCCACCGCTATTGGTACTCCAAACCCTCAAGGCTAGGCCCTCCAAAGAGCAGTAAATGTTTAAGTACCACTCCTCATCCTGGGTTGCCTCCTCCCCCACGATAGAACTTAACTCCTTCTAAAACACAACAGCAATGTGCAAGATCTCATTAACTATGTTACCTTGCCGGTCCTACACACGATCAATTATGTCTCGCTGGCGGTTTCTCTTTATTACTTGGAAGGAGACCTTAGAGGGGCCAGTCTCTGATTGCTAGCCAGGTCTGATGACTCCTGGTTCTCTTCACCTCTACTTCGTGCAGCTCGACTTCTTGCACGGATGCCTTAGTGTTGACCACCAGTGTAGCCAGATAAGGATCTTTTAGGGAGTGCACGATGGTGGCACGAAGGGATTCCTGCACCGCCAAAGCAACCACCCGCTGTTCCTTGTGCACTTTTCTGTACTTTAGGTCTTCCGCCTTAGCAATCAGTAGGACTTCTCTCAATGCTCCGTCCCACTGCTTCACAAGGTCGTCCACAAAAACTGCACTCTCCCTCCAAGCCCTCCGAATCTAATTATAAAAGCCTCTTGAGGACAACAGCTTCTTATTGAATGCAAAAGGGATGTCTCGAGGGTGATCGATGGTGACTATAATAGCAAAGTTCTAGGTGACTGGGATGTGATCAGAGAGAGCCGTTTCTATTACTCCGCCCTCCAGGAGACCTCTCATCCAACACCCCTCGTGAGAAATGTAGAAGCGGTCCAGCCTGCCGGCCCTGAACTCTGCCTCCTTGCCTATGATTGGTCCATGTGAAGCTAATTCGAAACCCGTCTAGATGTAACTCCTTCGCTTCCACAAACCCTTTTTCAAAGCAGAGCTCATCCCATGCATCTCTCTCCGATCCAACCAACATAGCCCCCCCATGTGACCGATCCACCTAGCTCTCCGTCATACTAGTCCCCCCCGAGAAGCCAAAGACCTTCTTGGCACACAAGCACCCAACACACTCCAACATGCAGCTCTATCTTTTGATGAATTGGAAGCATAGACGCTTGCCACATTGAACACCCCCCCCTCCCCTCTCGGGAAACCCTCAACCCTATGAGCCACCCTTCTGAGCTCCTCCCCACTTCATGGGGACCTAAACTACCCTACACTAGCACCACGGATCCTCCCTTCCGTCTAACTGGACAATTAACAAAGGCTTGAAATCTGATCTGATCTAAAGCAAACCACCAAATATCCTCACAAAAGCAGTTAACTTCTTGTAGCAAGACTACATCCCGGTTTGACTCTCCTAATTACCTGGAAGCACACTTTTTGCTTGACCTTACTACAACACCCCCTCACATTCCAACTTAGGGCTTTGAGACCTGAGACAATCTCCTTAATTTCCCTAATCATGGAGGGATTAATTAATGAGGGCCTTGCAAGCATATTTGAGGAAGTTGAATATGTTATCCCCCTCGATGAAGACCTTACCATCTTCTTGATTCGTTTGGACAACGTTTTAGACCTAGTGGCTTGGCAACTTTCAAGAGCCTCGTCCTGCATGCCTCTCTGCCTGTTTCTTTCTTCGAACACTCTTTTCTCGTGGTTTGCTTCCGGTATCTCGACTTCCTTAGTGTCCCCATCGTCTTTGGTGGCCTGCGAGTATGGTGCTTCTGTTTCCATATCAATGTGATCACCCTTCAGGAGGCTTCCTCTGACGTATTGGAGGTACCAGGGTGATGGGATACCTTTGCATCAGCGTCCTTTCCTCGGGGGGGTCACTATGTATAAACCCTCTATATCACGTGCATTCAAGGCCTATATTTAAAGCCCCTTATTTGTAAAAAATTTCATTAATAAAATGTACCGTTTTTCTATACAAATCTGTAAATTTTTTCCAAAACTATTTTAAATAGTCCCCTTTTGATACAGTCATCCTTGCTTTTGATACATTCGTCAAACCATTTGTAACATTTACAAGTTCACAATCAAAGTCAAACACCGAATAGTCCTTTGTTGATCTCATCCCTACTTTTGATACAATCGTAGAACCACTTGTCACAATGTCATTAGAGTGTCCCGAATGATCTTCAAACTCATCTATTCCTGAGAGAACATCACTCATTGAATAGTCCTTTGTTGATCTCATCCCTACTTTTGATACAATCGTAGAACCACTTATCACAATGGCATTAGAGTGTCTCGAATGATCTTCAAACTCATCTATTCCTGAGAGAACATCACTCATTGATGCACTTTCTATGGATTTCATAACTCCATAGTCAGTGGTGATAGAGTGTCCAGAATGATCTTCAAACTCATCTATTCCTGAGAGAACATCGCTCATTGATGCACTTTCTATGGATTTCATAACTCCATAATCTTGAAACTCCTCTACTCCAGAGAGAATATCACTCATTAAAAAAAATCCTTCTGTTGAACTCACATGATAGGGTTACATACGATGAGTGACCCCCCCGAGGTCCTTTCCATCGCCTAGTTCATCATTTTTGAGCGCCGTTGTCCTTCCCTTTTTCCCCACCATCCTCCATGGTTCTCCACCTGTGTGAGGTGTCTGATCATTACCATCCATCTTGTCTTCGTGCGAGCTCTTGTTCACCAGTTCCGTCTTGGGCATGGCTTCACTGGGTGTTGACAGTACCACCTCATGGTCTTGATTAGTGCCAGGTGTCTCACCCCCATTCGCAAGCTTGACGTTCGCCACTCTAAGGGGTTGTTGCTCCTAACAAGCATTTCTTTATCTTGTGAACCATTCGTGTACAATAGGAAGAATAACCACATGTCTCCTCTTGCTTCAAGAATTCAACTTCAAAATAGTGGTCCGCAAAGGTGCCCAACACTACATTGCCGATCACATGTATCGTGTCAAGTCGAGAGAAGCAGCCACTAGAGTAGAAGATGACCTGCTAGATGCCACACTATTTCAGATAGATGCTGTTCCAGATTAGTGTGGAGATATCATTGGGTTCTTAATGGCATGAAGACCACCCCCTGAAATAAAAGAAGTGGATGCTAGAAAACTAATTTAAAAAGATGCACCCTATCAACTCATTGCAGGACAATTATACAAGATGGGCAAAGACCAGGTTTTAAGAAGATGTGTAATGCCTCATGAGATCATGCCAATCCTGAGTGAAGTCCATGAAGACATTGCAGGAGGATCCACTTCCAACGGGAAGCCACAGCAAGAAAAGTTCTCCTCGCAGGTTACTGGCGGCCAACACTATGGGCAGATGCCTATGAATATGTCAAAGGTTGTGATGTATGCCAACGGACTACTAAACCACAACACAAAGACTTCAATCCCCTAACAACAGTTGTTTCACAAAAACCATTTGAAAATTTAAGAATTGCGAAATCGTGAGTAGAGACGCCCATCCATAGCTCTTGGAGTGTTTCCGCAGAGCTCCAAACCAGTGAAAATGCCTATAAATGCCACTGCCAACATAGTTCCCACGTAATTCTTTGGAAATGTAAGTGCCAAATCCTAGCGTTGGAGCGCTCCGTTGGAGATGAAAAAAGATGTTTGCTGGATGGGCATTTCGGGACTAGCTGATAGGTTGATTTGTTTTTTCCCATCTTGCAAGGTTTGCATATCGTGAGGATTTGTGTGAGAGGTTGGAGTAGGTCGTGCTCACTCTGTCATTTCAGGACAGCCTGGGTGGAAAGCTAGCATGACCAACGTGGGAACATATGCCTAGCTTTGCTCCATTTTGCCAATGCATGCTTAATGAGCATGGGGATGTGCAAGAGCGCTAGCAAATATGTCCCCCGACTGAACTTTTATTCAAAAATTGCATTAATTAGTGTTTATGTCGTCTCCCCGATGGAGTATTAAGGTACTCCATGTGCTTAAATTAAGCGTAAGGCACCACAATGGTAAGCTAAATTAATTCCGCAAAGGTGCCATCTCGCCTCCCTACTCTTTTTTGGCACCCTCCTACCTTTCCTCTTTTGTCGAGGTCGTGTACTAATCGTTGGATCAGCGCCCACTAACACTCGGACTCTCCCTCTGAAAAATTTGGCGTCCCTTTGTGCCACGTGTCACCTTCACTGCCTCCCCACCTCCCTTGACGATCGAGAAAGGCCATGTGTCGGCCTTTTTCGATCAGAATTTGGCTTGTGGCCGTCGGCACGGCGCCGAAAACCAGTCAACTTGGAGCTCCCGGTGCCCCTAAAGTTCTGGACAGATTTTTGACATGGAAATCGTTTAGAACTTTCGGCTACCTCAACGAACGCGTTCTCAGTGCTCGATCAATGAAAAGCAAAACCGCGTCCACCGAACGCGTCCACCGTTCTCACACACGCCCTGCACATATAAATAAAACTCGCTAACTCCCCCATTCTCAAGCTCCCCTTCTTCCTCTTTCTTCACAGTTCCCACCTCACCATCTCCACATCCATCCCACCACTCTCTACTTCCCCCCTACCCTCCCCCTCTCTTCACATTGATCCCGCCATGGGCCTCAAGGGTTTTGTTGAAGGTGGCCTCGCCTCCATCGTCGCTGGTTGCTCCACCCATCCCCTCGACCTCATCAAGGTCCGAATGCAGCTCCAGGGCGAAATCGCCCTTCAGCCAGCCCTCGCTCTCGCTTCCTCATCCGGCCCTGTCGCCGTCACCTCCCCCGCTGGCCCCATCGCTGTTGGCTTCCGAATCGCCCACACCGAAGGCCTGCAGGCTCTCTTCTCGGGCATTTCCGCCACCGTTCTGAGACAGAGTCTCTACTCCACCACGCGGCTGGGCCTGTACGAGGTCCTCAAGCAAAAGTGGAGCAAACCTCCGACGGAAGGGGGCTTTCCCATTGTCAAGAAAATCGCCGCGGGCCTGGTGGCGGGAGGCATCGGCGCGGCTGTGGGAAATCCCGCAGATGTGGCCATGGTACGGATGCAGGCGGACGGGCGGCTTCCGTTCCACGAAAGAAGAAACTACAAGGGGGTGGGAGACGCGTTGGCGAGGATGGTGAAGCAAGAAGGGGTTACGTCCCTGTGGAGGGGTTCAGCCCTGACGGTGGAGAGGGCGATGGTGGTGACGGCGTCACAGCTAGCGACGTATGATCAAGCCAAGGAGAGCTTGATAGAAAGGGGTGTGATGAAGGACGGGATAGCCACGCATGTGACGGCGAGCTGCGCAGCAGGCGTGGTGGCGGCGGTGGCGTCGAATCCCATAGACGTGATCAAGACGAGGGTGATGAACATGAAGACGGAGGCTGGGAAAGAAGCCCCTTACAGAGGGGCTCTGGACTGTGCCATGAAGACGGTGGAGGCTGAAGGGCCGATGGCTCTGTACAAGGGGTTCGTGCCCACCGTGATGAGACAAGGCCCCTTCACGGTGGTGCTCTTCGTTACCCTCGAGCAGATCCGACACTTCCTCCGAAATTTTTGACCAAGCTTTCAGAAAGTTTCATCCGGTATAGAATAGCCACTACAACTACAGAGATTTGTCACTTTAAACTCCTTGTTAATGATTATTCTTAAAGATTAACACTACTTTGCCTAAGTTAGAACTACCATATGAACTACATCCAAACACTTGCCATTTAAATGCGCGAGTCAAATCATGTTCTTGATACAGCCAAGTCAAAACGTTTTCTTGAACATCCAACACACAAATAGAATCCAATAAGTCTTGATTACTAACTAAAGAGGAAAAAAAGTCAAATAGTGGTCACAAATTGACTTGACATAATTCAAGTTTTGATTACCAACAAAACAAGATTGATATGGTAAGAAAGGCCCAAAATTGTCACAAAGTGGACACTAATTCAATCCAATAAGTTTTGATTACCAAATTAAACAAATTGGATTTGGTAAGGAAGACCAATATTGTCACGTAGTGCGATACACAAACAGAATCCAATAAGTTTTGATTATCAACAAAAACACAACTAATATGATAAGAAAGTCCAATTTTGTCACAAAGTGGCCAACAAAAATAGAATCTTGACTACCAACTAAACACACTTTAAATGTTAAGAAAGTCTAACAAAAATACAATATTGACTACCAACTAAACACACTTTAAATGTTAAGAAAGTCCAACAAAAATAGAATCCAATAAATTATGATTATTGACTTAACACACTTGATATGGTAAGGAAGTCCATTATTACACAAAGTGGTACATGGTGCCAATCTTAATCATGACTCAAACGATACTCTCTCTAGCTTTTGAAAAGGGTTTAACCAACCAAGAATGCCCTCATAGGAACAAATTCTTTCAATAGCTCCACAAAAATACTTGAATTTAAAGTAACCTTAACAATTATCGTCATCATTCCATTTAAATTCTAAGGGTTCAATATATATTGTTTCAGTAACCTTCAGAATGCTAGATGTGGACTCACAACTAGTTATATGGAGAAAGAAGATAACATTATGTTATTTGATCGTAGGATTTGTTCTATTGTTCTATTCAAATTTTTAAAAGAAAGAAAGAGCGCTTGAAATTAAGTATTCAAAATGAAAGTAGATATTGTGATGCGACAGTATAGTTAGAGGCCAGAAGGATGGTGCAGAGAACCATCATAGAATAAGCATGCCTAAAAATGAGTTGATCAATGGGGAACTGAACGACTGTATTGTGTCAAATACTCTGTTAAAACAATTATATGTTTATTGCCTGCAAGTGACTGAGGGAAAGGGCTGATGATATCCAAGGAGACCAATTCGAAGGGTATTGAGACTTGAATACTTTGTAGTAGCCCGGGTGGTTTGGCATGGGAGGATTTAGTAGCTTGACATGTGTGACAAGCTTGTAGGTGGTCTGTAATGTAGGAAAACAAAGTGGAGCGGGGACATATAGACAAAGTTCTTGATTGGCTAATACTAGACAATCTTAAGTGGAGATCAATGGGCATTATATGTTGTACCTGTTGTACGTCTTGACTATGTGAGAGGGCATTTGCAACAACATTTTATTTACCTAGAGTGTATTGGAGCTGGAATCGATAGTCTTGTAATGCAAGAATCCAATGCATTAATCGACCTGGTGGGTGTTTCTTCTTGATGAGTGGAATGATCGGCCGATGATCTGTTTGAACATTGACACTAGTTCCATGCAAATATGGATGAAGCTTAGAAAATGCCCAAACAATGGCAAGCAACTCTTTTTCAACTGTGGAATAATTCTGCTCAGCTGATGTAAGAGATCTACTGATGAAGGCACTGGGATGGAGCTCGCCAGAGTCTTCTTGTAGAAGCACTACTCCAAGACCATCATTGGATGCATTAGTCCACACGAGAAATGGTTTCCCAACATCTAGATATTTGAGTATTGTTGTTGAAGACAAAAGAATTTTCAATTTGTTGTATGCCCTTGCGTATGTCATTGTCGACTGAAATTTAGTTTTTTCCTTTAGGAGATCACGTAGAGGTGTAGTAATTTTTGCATAATGTGGCAAAAACCTTGCAGCAACAGTTAGCATTCCTAAAAATCATTGGAGTTGCTTGATGTTATTCGGTTCCGGATAATGGAGGATAGCTTGAACTTTGGATGGATCCATTTGAATACCTGCAGCAACAGACATTATAAACCTGATGAATTTCATAGAAGTGCATGCCCATTTACACTTTTTGAGTTGGAGTTTCAAGTTGTACTTTTGTAGCCACTCCCCAAGTTTGTGTTTGTATTAAGATGTCATCAAGATAGACAACTAGTACTTTCTTGAGGCAATTGCTTGTGAAAGTTTGTCCTTGGATTGCCTTGAATGTTCTGCACATCTATGTCCATTGGTACAACATTGTTAGTGCTGATTTTTTGCTTTTCTTGAGTGAAATAATTTGGATTACTGTGGTGATGTTCTCTAGCAAGCCTGGGACACAAAAAGAACAATTTCATGTCTTCCGACATGGAAGAATCGTTGTGAAGAAGAAGCTGGTTGAGCTTGACTACGAACTGAGCAACAGGTTCATGTTCACTTTATTGTAGTTCCTGCAGTTATTGAAGCGCTGTCTGAGTCACATTGGCATGAGCAAAAATTTGAAGGAGTTAGTGTTGCAAACTTGGCCAGTGGTGTTTAATAGATTCATGCTGCTGTACAAACCACATAGCTGCGATACCTTCCAAGACGGTTCTCAACTCCGATGCCTTTCTTTCATCAGACAATAATGGTACCCTGCAATGTTCTTGGAGTGATCTATCCAAACCATTACATCCTCTGTGGGAAGTCCATGGAAGGATTTTCGGATGAACCTTGTTATCTCTAGAGGCAACATAGAAATTTAAAGAATGATACAAAGCTAGCATCGACATGAGGGCCTGGTTCTCTTGGGAAAGCTGTGACATGAGGATGTAGATGGTCTATTCTTACAATGGCTCTTCCATCCTCTGATCATCCATTTTCCCAGCATCTCCACCAGATGATGTGAAGTGCTACGACAGTTACAGTTAGAGGCCAAAAGCAAGCTCTATCTAGACGCAGTGTCAGGTCCTTTTATTATCATGTTTAGCCCAAGAAGTTACAACCGTGTTACAACCATATGACATGTGGCATATCCACATGTCTATACACCACATTATGGTTATGTTTGTTAATTGGAAAGCATTTTGCATTATGCACATGGAAATTTGCAACTATTAATAACCACATGTGTGCACGAGGAAGAGTAGGCATGCTTCCTCTCCAAAAATTATAAGACCAAGGAGCACGCCAATCCTCATTCGTTAGACAATACTTTGCAAAAGTGAGCTTGAAATTGAACATTGAAAATGACACTACACATTGTTTTGTTGGATAATTAGAAATCATTTTGCATTCTGCACATAGCACTTTGTATTTAGCACATAACCACACATTTGAGTAGGGGAAGGGTTGGCATTGCTTCCTCTCCCAAAATTATAAGACCAAGAAATGTGCAATTCCTTGGGCGCACAACAATTTTCATCGAGCACATAGCACTTTACGACATTGAGCTTGGAATTGAATATTGAAAATGAGAAACATAGATGTTGATGTGATATAACTGGAAAGCATTTTGCACTCTACATATAGCACTTAGTGTTTGTGTTGGGGAAGACCTGGCATGCTTCCCCCATAAAAATTATATGACTAAGGAACATGCCCTTTCCTAGGCACATAAACTTTGTACATGGCACATAGCACTTTGCATATCTAGTTTACCCATTTTTGCAATCTACTAAAATCATAAGAAACACCAACATTGGGAATAAAACATTAATTTCACTTAGCAATGTGGAATGTTGAGATCTTAAGAGGGAAATCACACGTCAATTGTCTACATAGCAAAGAACACTTGGTAAAATCTCTCTCTCTCTCTCTCTCTCTCTCTCTCTCTCTCTCTCTCTCTCTCTCCCCCCCCCCCCGCTCTCTCTCTCCCCCCCCCTCTCTCTCCCTCCCTCCCTCTCTCCCTCTCCCTCCCTCCCTTCTGCCCTCCCTCCCTCCCTCTCTCTCTCTCTCTCTCTCTCTCTCTCTCTCTCTCTCTCTCTCTCTCTCTCTCTCTCTCTCGCTCTCCCTCCCTCCCTCTTGCTCTCTCTCTCTCTCTCTCTCTCTCTCTCTCACACACACACACACACACACACCTTTTAATCAAATCAACTTTAGGAATATGTTCATGCAAAAACTACATTTATTATTTTACTCAGCAACACTTTTCTGGGGGGTAAAGAAAAGAACGTTATAGCCATATGCAACTACAAGGCAGAGTGGGGTTTTAATAATATGTCCATAATAACCCAAAGTTTTACTTTCCTAAAGTGAATCTATATAGGTAGTTGTTGCTCAACTTCTCTTAGGAAATCTTGGAGGAATCTTCTCTCTTTGCACCTATAATTTTTTTGCCTACTTGATGTTACTTCAAAACAAAATTGAGCAAACTAGCATACAACTCACATGAAGTCTAGGGCAGAAGGCCCATGTCCATGAGGTATTTCATTGAATATGATCAAATCCCCAACTCCATGTCACTCAAAGCATATCCACAAATACCTAACTTCAATGCAAGGCCCAACAGCATTCTAATTTGTAAAAGCTAAATAGAAACTCCATATTTGGACTTATGTCTTTTGCTCATGCTTATATAATCTGGGTCAAAATCAACAACCCCCTAAAAATAGTACCTTGACTTGGGTACATGCATTGAATTTAAGGCCAAAATGTTTGCAATAGCATCTAGTGGCTCCTATTCGAGAACTTTTGGAGGCTACTAAGAAATGGATCACGTATCTGAGCCTCAGGTGTCTTCTCTAAAGACATTAAGTATTAGAATCTATGTTCATAGCTTCTATCACTATTAGATCAATGCAAGGGTGCTATTTGAGCATCATGCCTCTCAATGGTAGGCCTTCCACCTTATTTGGCATTCATGGATAAATTTTTCCTCTTAGTTTTGTTAAGAACCGAAACTTTTATATTGGACTCGAAAGTTTGTCTGCCCTAATAAAAATAAAGGTTTGAAACATTTGCCAAGATTTGAAACTTTTATGGGAAAAAATTTAAAGTTTCGCCAAGATTTACAACTTTTTCTTCAAATTTTAAAAGAAAATATATAAAATTGTAATATGTTCTAATCATATTATGAAACTAGAAAAACTAGCTCATTAAACTTTCTCCATGATTTTATATTACTATATAAGTATAGCTTTCGATAAAAACATCTCCAGACTGCATTAAAAAAACAAAGGTCAACTAAATATTCTTTCTTATGAAACAAGTCGATTACACATGCTTCTAATCTCCAAATAGGTTTTCGAGTGATTCACGAAACATATTGTTGAATCTCTTCACAAGTGAATGCCAAGCAGGCTTTTCATGATTTATATATGAAAATACATACTTCCCCCTTCAAGCAAGTTTATCTAGCATTTATTTCTATGCACATAACATTGAATACATGATCTTTTGATGTTTTTTATGTTTCCCTTGCTCTCCCTCCCGTCCAATTTCTATATTTCCGTGTGTAGTCAACTAAAATCAAATGATCATCAGAACATACAAAATCTAACATTGCATCAATATCAGCATGTCCATTAAACTCAAAATGACTTTGGAATGCATGTGGATATCACACATCTTAGATGCGAAGCTTGCGATTTCATATTCTTCCATGGGACAGGAATGAGGCCATAGAAAAGTAGCACTTTTTCCAAAGGTGTCCAATGTGAATGAATACAATTGATAGTTTACAGGTGAAGGTGCATCTTTTTCTTCTAGCACACTGAATAGTTTCCCCTGATTTGAGGTTGATCCAAGTGTGCTTGTGAGACCTCCAAGGACCTCTCTACATAGAATATATTGTTGAAAACCTCCTAACAAATGACACAATTGGAAATGGTTTCCAAGCTATTGGTCTAGTAGGGGAAGTCCATTTATTTGGCCCTGCATTAGTGTACTAGAGCTTTTCCCATTGCTAGATGCCATACGACTTGAAGAAGAAATTGAAGACTTCATTCTCTCATCTTTATAGTATTCAAAGCATAGAGGCTTGGTGAGTCATGCCAATTTTCAATGCCATCGCATTGTGAGCAAGCTATTGTATTACAATAGGAACCGCATACAACAAAATTTTAAAAATAAGATATGTATGGTGGATCATTCGAAGATGAGAACACTGTCCCATGTAAAATGAGAGGCAATTGCTAGCTTGGACCCTATATGATGTGTTGTGACCTCTCTGTAGTTAAACTCAAATTTTGAAATTATATACACTAAGGCATGTAGAGTGTAGCAAAATGTTGTTGGAGAATTAGAGTAAAGAGCTATGGATGTCGCAATTTTCATGACTTTGCATATGTATACTAATGAATCTTGCACAAGCCATCCCTCTACCATGCTTGCTTCGGATCTAGCTCTTTTCCTTACAAATCCCTTCAAAGTTTTCATAAACCATTCAAGGAAAAACATTCAACGGCTATGAACAGTTCTTGAAATGGCAACCTCATCAACTGCATGTATAAGCAAGTGCACCTGCGTCATCATAATGCTTGAGGGAAAGTGCTTCTCAAGCAAGCACACATCTTCAATGGAGTCCACCTTAGCCCTCTTGATGCTTGATACACAGATCTCTTTTTGTGAGATCCACGTATTCCACATGCACCCGTAAGATTCAATATTTTCTACTGATCATTTGAAATTGTATGAAATATAATGAAGGTGATATGATAGTAAGCATAACTGACAATGCCACTAATCTTGTAGATAGCTTTCTAACATCTTCTGATAAGTATCCTCTCAATGTAATTGAGAGGATAAACTACCCAAGCAACAAAGGAGGTATAACAATGTCTCACAATCATATAAGTTACACGAAAGCATCACAATCGTAGTTCTACTAAGCATTCAAGCTAACATGTAGAATACTTGTAAGAACTTGTGCCAATCATGGTATAGGAAAGAATTAAAGTAGCCACCCTAGGATGTGGACTACATGATGTAGAGATGTGGATTGAGGATATCCACAAGGAGAGATGTGGATGAGAGGATCCCACATGGTTTGACTATTCTAAAGGCTCTCTCTATATAAGAAGCCTATCATGTATTGTTGATTACACACATTGAGAAGAAGAAGAAATGCACATTCACTCAAGATTCTATTTATGAGTCCAAGCTAATCTATCTTGGAACCTAATTGACTTGAGGTACATGTCATGAGCATTCTCTTCATCATGTTTACACATAGGTTCCATCCACCTTAGAACGCTCCATAGATCCTGAGGTTTTTATACTAGGACCGTGTTTTTATATGGTTGTGCATGATACTAAGGCGAAAATGGTGTTTTATGCTTGATCCGCAATGCCAACCATACTCGATGGGCACAATACTTTGTACACATCTTCAACTAGGTGGAATTGAATTACATGCAAAGTGGCATTCCCATCGCACAAGTACTTGATCGGATAACACACCTAACAGCGTGTTTTTTTACAGATGTGCATGACACTAAGGCAAAAATGGTATTTAATGCTCGATCGACCATGCAAAGCATATCCGATGGGCACAATACTTTTCCTATGCCTTAACCTAGGTGGTATTGAAATTTTCTCAAAGAGACACACCCATCTGACAAGTACTTGGTCAGATAACATACTAAGGGCATGTTTTTTTGCGGATGTGCATATCACTACCGGAAAAACGTTGTATAATGCGTAATCGACCATGCATAGCATATCCGATGGTGACAATACTTTGCACGCATCTCAACCTAGTTGAAACGGACTTGCGTGCAAAGTGGATCCCCCATCCGATAAGTACTTGTTTGATTAACATACCTAGGACCGTGTTTTTTTATGGTTGTGCATGACACTAAGACAAAAACGGTATTTTATGCTTGATCGACAATGCAAAGCATATCCGATGGGCACAATACTTTCCACACACCTTCAACTAGGAGGAATTTACTTACATGCAAAATGGCATGCCCATCCCATAAGTGCTTGATCAGATGACATACCTAGCAGTGTGTTTTTTCCGGATGTGCATGACGCTAGAGCAAAAATAGTATTTAATGCTCGATCGACCATGCAAAGGATATCCGATGGGCACAACACTTTTCCTATGCCTCAACCTAGGTGGTATTTAAATGCTCTAAAAGAGGCATACCCATCCGATAAGTACTTGGTCAGATAACACACCTAAGGGCGTGTTTTTTTGCGGATGTGCATATGACTAGGGGAAAAACGGTGTATAATGCGTGATTGGCCATGCAAAGCATATTCGATGGTGACAATGCTTTTCACTTACCTCAATCTAGTTGAAAAGGACTTGCATACAAAGTGGAGACCCCATCCAATAAGTACTTGTTTGATTAACACACCTAGGACCGTGCTTTTTCATGGTTGTGCATGACACTAAGCCAAAAATGGCGTTTTATGCTTGATCGACAAAGCAAAGCATATCCAATGGGCACAATACTTTGCACACACCTTCAACTAGGTGGAATTGACTTACATGCAAAGTAACACGCCCATCCCATAAGTGCTTGATCGGATAACATAGCTAGCAGCGTGTTTTTTTACGGATGTGCATGACACGAGCAAAAATAGTATTTAATGCTCGATCGACCATGCAAAGGATGTCCGATGGGCACAACACTTTTCTTACGCCTCAAACTAGTGGTATTGAAATGTTTTCAAAGAGGCACACCCATCCGATAAGTACTTGGTCAGATAACACACCTAAGGGCATGTTTTCTTGCGGATGTGCATATCACTAGGGAAAAAATGGTGTATAATGTGTGATCGACCATGCAAAGCATATCTGATGGTGACAATACTTTGGACGCACCTCAACATAGTTGCAACGGACTTGCGTACAAAGTGGAGCCCCCATCTGATAAGTACTTGTTTGAATAACACACCTAGGGCCGGTTTTTATATGGTTGTGCATGACACTAAGGCAAAAACGGTGTTTTATGCTTAATCGACAATGCAAAGCATA
Organism: Dipteris shenzhenensis; assembly: GCF_047967505.1. NCBI lineage: Eukaryota > Viridiplantae > Streptophyta > Polypodiopsida > Gleicheniales > Dipteridaceae > Dipteris > Dipteris shenzhenensis. Next base: position 30,348,994 of record NC_141604.1, read on the forward strand.
TCCGATGGGCACAATACTTTGCACACACCTTAAACTAGGTGAAATTGACTTACATGGAAAGTGGCATTCCCATCGCATAAGTACTTGATCGGATAGCACACCTCGCAGCGTGTTTTTTTACGGATATGCATGACACTAAGGCAAAAATGGTATTTAATGCTTGATTGACCATGCAAAGCATATTCGATAGGCACAATACTTTTCCCACCCCTTAACCTAGGTGGTATTGAAATGTTCTCAAAGAGGCACACCCATCCGATAGGTACTTGGTTAGATAACATATCTAAGGGCGTGTTTTTTTACGGATGTGCATATCACTATGGGAAAAACGTTGTATAATGCATAATCGACCATGCAAAGCATATCTGATGGTGACAATACTTTGCATGCATCTCAACCTAGTTGAAACAGACTTGCGTGCAAAGTGGAGCTCCCATCCGATAAGTACTTGTCTGATTAACACACTTAGGACCGTGTTTTTTCATGGTTGTGCATGACACTAAGCCAAAAACGGTGTTTTATACTTGATCGACAATGCAAAGCATATCCGATGGGCACAATACTTTGCACACACCTTCAACTAGGTGGACTTGACTTACATGCAAATTGGCACGCCCATCCCATAAGTGCTTGATCGGATAACATACCTAGCAGCGTGTTTTTTTACGGATGTGCATGACACGAGCATAAATAGTATTTAATGCTCGATCGACCATGCAAAGGATATCCGATGGGCACAACACTTTTCCTATGCCTCAACCTAGGTGGTATTGAAATGTTCCCAAAGAGGCACACCCATCCGATAAGTACCTGGTCAGATAACACACCCTAAAAACAGTGTTTTATGCTTGATCGACAATGCAAAGCATATCCGATGGGCACAATACTTTGCACACACCTTCGACTAGGTGGAATTGACTTACATGCAAAGTGGCACACCCATCCCATTAGTGCTTGATTGGATATCATACCTAGCAGCGTGTTTTTTTAGGGATGTGCATGACACTAGAGCAAAAATAGTATTTAATGCTCGATCGACCATGCAAAGGATATCCAATGGGCACAAAACTTTTCCTACGCCTCAACCTAGGTGGTATGGAAATGTTCTCAAAGAGGCACACCCATTCGATAAGTACTTGGTCAGATAACACACCTAAGGGCGTGTTTTTTTGCGAATGTGCATATCACTAAGGAAAAAATGGTGTATAATGCGTGATCGACCATGCAAAGCATATCTGATGGTGACAATACTTTGCACGCACCTCAACATAGTTGAAAGGGACTTGCATGCAAAGTGGAGTCCCCATCCGATAAGTACTTGTTTGAATAACACACCTAGGGCCGTGTTTTTATATGGTTGTGCATGACACTAAGGGAAAAACGGTGTTTTATGCTTGATCGACAATGCAAAGCATATCCAATGGGCACAATACTTTGCACACACCTTCAACTAGGTGGAAGTGAATTACTTGCAAAGTGGCATTCCCATCACATACGTACTTGATTGGATAACACACCTAGCAATGTGTTTTTTACGGATGTGCATGACACTAAGGCAAAAATGGTATTTAATGCTCGATCAACCATGCAAAGCATATCCCATGGGCACAATACTTTTCCTACGCCTTAACCTAGGTGTTATTGAAATGTTCTCAAAGAGGCACACCCATCCGATAAGTACTTGGTCAGATAACATACCTAAGGGCGTGTTTTTTTGCCGATGTGCATATCACTACCGGAAAAACGTTGTATAATGTGTAATCGACCATGTAGAGCATGTCCGATCGTGACAATACTTTGCACGCATCTCAACCTAGTTGAAATGGACTTGCGTGCAAAGTGGAGCCCCATCCAATAAGTACTTCTTTGATTAACACACCTAGGACCGTGTTTTTTCATGGTTGTGCATGACACTAAGGCAAAAACGGTGTTTTATGCTTGATCGACAATGCAAAGCATATCCGATAGGCACAATACTTTTCTCACACCTTCAACTAGATTGAATTGACTTACATGCAAAGTGGCACTCCCATCCCATAAGTGCTGATTATTTTTAATCGTGAAAAAGCAAGAGGAATTTATTGTTTGAATTATAGAATGGGTTGATACTTTAATGATCATCAAAAGTTTATTAGCACTGCCTCGTTAGTGTTATAGTGGAGTATTGAAACTTGGTCAGATAACACACCTAAGGGCGTGTTTTTTTGCGGATGTGCATATCACTAGGGAAAAAACGTTGTATAATATGTGATCGGCCATGCAAAGCATATCCGATGGTGACAATACTTTGCACGCACCTCAAAGTAGTTGAAACGGACTTGCGTGCAAAGTGGAGCCCCCATCCGATAAGTACTTGTTTGAATAACACACCTAGGGCTGTGTTTTTATATGGTTGTGCATGACACTAAGGCAAAAGCGGTGTTTTATGCTTGATTGACAATGAAAGCATATCCAATGGGCACAATACTTTGCACACACCTTCAACTAGGTGGAATTGACTTACATGCAAAGTGGCATTCCCATCGCATAAGTACTTAATCGGATAACACACCTAGCAGCGTGTTTTTTTACGATGTGCAAAGATAACAAACATAATGGAATGGAAATAAAATGGAAAGGAAATGAAAGCAATGAACATGTACTCGCATGTAGATCAAAGTATCTTGTAATACTTGATCGACCATGCAAAGCATATCCGATGGGCACAATACTTTGCACGCATGTCAACCTAGTTGAAACAGACTTACGTGCAAAGTGGAGCCCCCATCCGATAAGTACTTGTTTGAATAACACACCTAGGACCGTGTTCTTTTATGATTGTGCATGACACTAAGGTAAAAACGGTGTTTTATGCTTGACCGACATTGCAATGCTTATCCGATGGGCACAATACTTTGCACACACCTTCAACTAGGTGGAATTGACTTACATGCAAAGTGGCATTCCCATCCCATAAGTACTTGATTGGATAACACACCTAGCAGCCTGTTTTTTTACGGATGTGCAGGACACTAAGGCAAAAATGGTATTTAATGCTCGATCGACCATGCAAAGCACCTTCAACTTGGTGGAATTGACTTACATGCAATGTGGCGTGCCCATCCCATAAGTACTTGATCGGATAACATAGCTAGCATCGTGTTTTTGTACGGATGTGCATGACACTAGAGCAAAAATAGTATTTAATGCTCGATCGACTATGCAAAGGATAACTTGGCGTGTCCATCTGATGAGTACTTGATCGGATAACTTCTCCCACCAATAAATTAAGTACTAATTAAAAATTATAATAAATGAGTAGATTAAAAAGAGACTAATATTTATGTAATTGTTGCTACTGCAGATTGCTTGTGAAGGACTCTCATAAAGGAGATGGCTATAGATTTTGTTCCAGGAATGGATGTGATTTTATGTAGCAAAAGAGAAGTAGTTGCATTTGCTACAATCCATGATAGTGATCCCAATTCAGTTTGCCACTTTCCAAGACTTGGCAAAGATAAGGTGGCAGTTACTGTATCAAAGATTCTTAGTGCACATGTTGAGCTAAAGTATAAATGTGGAGATATGGAAACACTTAAGATGTTATGCCCTACAATACATTCAACAAATCATTTATAGCATGGGACAAAGATGAGACTTATGCAACAGACATTATCAGGAATACAAAGTGCACCACCTTGGATTTTACTATAGGGGACATTTTACAAATGAGATCATTTGCAAATAAGATTGTAGCAGAAGGTGAAGTATTGGGATTTGAACAAGTGGAGCAATGGTCATTTGCACAGATGAGGATTCTAAAAGTCACTGATGATGGTATGGTTGATAACATAACATCCTTATGTGATCCCTACTATGAGATAGGCAAGAATATGAGATGGAGCATGCAATTTTTAAACATGAGAAAGAGGCTCGTGGTTTTAAATGATAAAGACAAGGTATACTACAATATCAAAGGACCTAAAAAGCATGCCCATGTGCCAGGCTCTATTACTTCAAATGTGGATGATTTCAATGTACTCAATTATAGAAGTGACATCTTATCTGGAGTGGATGAGTTCATTGGTTCCGAGAAACAAAATGATTTTAGAAGCGAAGCCTTATCTGGAGTGGATGAATTCTTGCACAGTGAGAAGGGCAAAGGTTTCAATAGCGATGTCTTGTCAAGTGTGGATGAGTTCATGCATATTAACAAACCTGGTGTCAATCAAGCTTGTGGATTTGTGAAAGCCATGTAAGATGTCCCAATGAGTGATGTTCTCTCAGGAGTGGAAGAGTTTCAAGGTTCTCAATACTCTCATAGAATATTGAATTCATTGAATGGTCCTAAGAGTATGTTAAAAACGAGGATGAGATCAACAGAGGATTATTCAATATTTAACTTTGATTGTGATATGGCCAAGGATGCAACGACCAATCATGGATGCTTGGTTACAAACAAATGTGAGGAGAAGAAGTGCATAAATACAGATAACAATGTGCATGAGGAATGAAAATGGTCATACATATGCATGAAGAGAAAGCGAATCCAAGCAGATCCACAAAAGCAACCAAAGAGGAAGAGAGTAATGAAGGAGGAGAACATGTTAAATGCATTGGGATATCTATGTTGCAAGCGAAGATGTATGCGCTCCATTGATCTTGCAGACATCAGGGAATGTAGAGGACACGTGTGGCAAAGAAGAGGAAGCGAAAGAAATGAATACCTTCTCACAAGTCTCTCTTGCTTTCTTCAGAATGGCAATAAAAGGCTAAGTTCAAGACAAAAGGTAAAACCTCTCGTAAATGGAAAAAAGATTTGCAATAAGGCATATCACAATATTACTGGGTTATCCCATGGTACATATTGGGATTTAGTCACCAAGGCAAAGGGCGGCAACAAATTTAGCATTCACGGTAATAGAGGAAGGTCCAAATCAAGAATCTCAACTGTCAGGGCAGCAGCAATTTTGCAAGACTTCATACATGAAAATGCTTTACCTCAACCCCATATATCTACCAAACTCCCTAACGGTGACGCGATCATTGAAATGCACCTTCCAATGGGCTTAACAAAGCTCGAAGTATTTGACTCTATTGCAGAAAAGCAAAGGCAAAGAGGGGATGCCGTAGCTTCTTCTCATACTTTGTATACTCTTTGGAAGAAGAACTTTGGATATGTTAAAATCCCAAAGAGGCAAAAAATGTCAAAGTGCAATGTTTGTGATGATTTAAAGTGAGCGATTGAGAGTGCAACATGTCCAAATCACAGGGAATTATACAAAAAAAACCGAAAATCTCGTCATGACCTTATTCGACATTCCAAACAAAAATATGCATTTTGGAAGGAGCAAGCTATTTCGCATCCCAATGACTACATGTGTCTTATTGTAGATGGCATCGATCAGAATACAACAACATTGCCTCGTTTTGTTGCCACTCCACCTAAATTACAAGGAAAGCACTTTCTAAAGACACATCTATGTGGAGTGTTAGTGCATGGAATTAAGTTCTTTGCAGATATATGGATTGATTCCTTGCATCTACATGATAGCAATCAAGTTGTAACATCTATTATGAAGGCAATTCGCAATGTACATGAAGAAAAAGGTCGCCTACCACCGACTTTGAGAATACAAGCTGATAATTGTTGGCGAGAAAATAAGAATGTACTCATGTTTGCATTCTGCTCCATGCTAGTTGCTCATCGAATCTTCAATGAGGTCGAATGTGGATTTTTGTATGTTGGGCATACACATGAGGATATCGATCAGGTTTTTAGCACAGTCTCAAGGGAGCTTAAATGCAAGGATGTGGAGACAATAGATGACTTGGTAAGAAGATGTGGCAGGCAAGTTGGTGGTCATAAGGAAAGTACAGTATGTGAGAGGCTCGAAAGAATGTATGATTGGAAGAGCTTCATTCTACCTTTCATACAAATGGGTGGTGATGCATTGACAGGTCATACCAATCCACACTACTTTTGTTTTTTTTTAAAGATGAAAAACCCGTAATGCAATGGCAACAGTATTCTCATGATACAAAATGGGAACCTGAAGAACCTTACAGTCTCTTAACTTCAATTCCCAACAAGGAAAGGTATCCAACATGGGCTCCTATACAAGAATTCAATCAGAGGTCTAACCATGAAATAGAAGGATTAAAAGCATTTATTACATATAAAAAGGAAATGCTCCGGAGATATCCTGATTCGAAGCCTACTTGGAGAGGACACACTACCACTATAATTAACAAGACACGAAATTTAATAAAGGATCTTGAGAGAATGTGAGGCTCAAAGGATGTTAAGGAAGAATGCAATATGTTTTGGCCAAATGTTCATAACGATTTGCACCCAGCTCCAGTCTTTGAAAATGAATTTGTATCATTACTCCCATGCCCATATTGTGGACTGAAGAAGAGAGAGTTTATGCCACAAGTAGATATAGAGGTCGATTGCTTTGTTGTGGTTCGGCCATGGTTGATGAATATGAGAATGTGAAGTTTTGGGTTGCAAAAGTAGTTGATGTGCAAAGAGATGACCAAGGGAGAGCTACAACATTTACAGCGGTATGGTATGAGCCAAAGGGTAGGAAGGAGAATATGGATAACAACACATTGTATACTAATTGTATAATGAAGGAGTGGGTCCCAAATGATGAAGCGGTCTCTCAAGTTTCGACAGAGACAATCATAGTGTCTTGGCATTCAAGGGCAAAGAAATCAAAGAAGCGCATGGGATATGAGGTAGAAGGAAAAATAAAAATACCACAGCAAAGTATTTTGCATATACACGAATTTTTAAGGATGCTCGCCATGGAGGAAGTAGAAGGAGACAGTGCAGATGAAGAATGTCCATGATTAAAGCTTTGTATTGAAGTCCATTGAAGGATTTTATTTGGGTACTAGGCAAGAAGCCAATTCAAGACAATTATAATCAGAGTCATCACCTCCTATGTCAAATGAGAGTCAAAATATGCACTGAATGTCACCCAAGGGTCAAGGCTTAGCAAGACAATAGGGAGTTAATGCAGATGGCACCTGGCAAGGGACTATCACATTGAGCAATAAGACAATGGGGAGTCAATGCACCCAAGGGGCAAGGCTTGGCAAGACAAGTGGGAGTTAATGCAGATGGCACCTGTATTTTGCACTGGTTGTCACCCAAGGGTCAAGGCTTAGCAAGACAATAGGGAGTTAATGCAGATGGCACCTGGCAAGGGACTATCACATTGAGCAATAAGACAATGGGGAGTCAATGCACCCAAGGGGCAAGGCTTGGCAAGACAAGTGGGAGTTAATGCAGATGGCACCTGGCAAGGGACTATCGTGACATTGGGGAGTCAAATTATGCAGATGACATGAATTGAGGCTCTTTAAGAGTAACAATTTAAATTGTAAACATATGTTCAATCTCTATCATTTTGGATATAAAGACTCTAGCTGAGAGCAACGTCTCTCAATGTAATTATATAATAATAGCTATAATTGCTATTATATCTCTTTGGTTCAATACAAAACTTGGGTCTTATGGCATCATGTCTTTTTTCTATTTATTAAAAGTTTTAAAAATTTTGTGCATATTGCGAGTGACAATGTCATTTTCATGAAATATTTAAGTCTCCTTTCATGGATTTATAAATTTATCACATCAAGGAAAAATATTAAAAATAATTAAATTAACAAATAACTTAGGTATAGCTAGAATTTCTAATATAGGATTATTTTAAATTCTTGCATGTTGGTGCAAAAGTATAGATTGAAAAAACAATATTTTTATGTGAATATGATAGTGTCACAAAGTGAACTTTTGATTTGGGAAGAATATTTTCAGAAAGTAAAATTTTGATTTGGGAAGGATATTTTCACAAAGTAAACTTTTCATTTGGGAAGGATTTTTGGGCTTCGTCCAAAAACAACAGAAAAAGTCCAAAATTAATGAAATAGGTGTTCATGTTATATAGTTCTCAGTTGATCTTAACCATGAAAATTTATCTCAATTAATAAGAATCTTGCTTATAGTGGCATTCCCACTCCTCATCGTTAACTTAACCATTACATTCCTATATTGCAACTTTTGTCTCTTGATTGAAGTCCTACAAGCATTTTTAACAAGCCATTAAGGGATTTAAAGTTTACTAGGCTCTCTAAATGACAATGGGAATGCACACTTATGTGAATACTCCAAATTAACAACTTTAACTAATGCTAGGTCTTGGAGTGCATTCTTCTGTAGTAATACGTTGCATATATGCCCGGGTTTTTCGCTGCACAGATTGTTTCCAGCCCCTCATTTCATGTTGCCTACTAATAGCAATCTCGTGTCCATTGGAGTCGAGAAAATCCCTCTCCACCTAAGCATTGTGGTGTTGAAGGCTTGAATCAAGGCAATGCAAAAATAGTGAAATGATAGATGGCATAGGGCCCCAATCTTGCAAATGAATTTGGCAAGGTAGATTCCAAATCGTGAGTAGAGACGCCCATCCATAGCTCTTAGAGTGTGTTTCCGCAGAGCTCCAAACCAGTGAAAATGCCTATAAATGCCACTGCCAATGTAGTTCCCATGTAATTCTTTGGAAATGTAGGTGCCAAATCCTAGCGTTGGAGCGCTTCGTTGGAGATGAAAAAAGCTGTTTGCTGGATGGGTATTTCGGGACTAGCTGATAGGTTGATTTGTTTTTTCCCATCTTGCAAGGTTTGCATATCGTGAGGAT